>NC_057802.1:368780653-368944119 GCF_018294505.1 Triticum aestivum
CATCATTGTGGTTAGTTTTGCTCCTCTAGGAGATATCATCCAAAACAGAGAAGCCACCAGAAGAGTTGCTAAGTGGGCCATTGAACTTGGGCCTCATGATTTAAAGTATGTGCCACGCACTGCTATCAAATCTCAAGCATTGGTCGACTTCATCAATGACTGGACAGAACTGCAGATGCCTGAGGAGAGACCAGATAACACATACTGGACTATTCACTTCGACGGGTCCAGGCAGTTGGAGGGCTCGGGGGCTGGAGTCGTTTTAGCTTCCCCTCGAGGTGACAAATTTCGTTATGTGCTACGGTTGATGTTTCCCTGTACTAACAATGCAGCTGAGTATGAGGCTTTGCTCCATGGTCTTCGGATGGCTAAGGAGATGAGCTTAAGCCGGGTGAGATGCTTTGGTGACTCAGATTTGGTGGCTCAGCAGGTATCAGGCAAGTGGGATTCCAAGGACCCCCTCATGGCGGCTTATCGCCGTGAAGTTGATGCCATCGCCAGGCATTTTCAGGGTTATCAAGTGGAGCACATTGACCGCAGAAAGAACGAGGCGGCTGATGCCTTAAGCCGGCTCGGCTCTCAGCATAAGCCGGTGCCGCCTAATACTTTCTTGGATATTCTGCATAACCCTTCTGTCAAGTTGCCCACGGAGGAAGACTTGGCTATTCCTGACCCAGAAGCACAGTTGGTGGCGGCTTTTCACGTCATCCCAGATTGGACAGTGCCATACTTGTCTTACATGACCCGGGGAGAATTGCCCGAGGATGAAACTTTGGCCAGATAAATAACCCGGCGTTCTAAGTCAATGATAATTGTCAATGGCGAGCTGCATCTCGCAGTGTCACTGGAGCTTTTCAGCGTTGTGTTTCCTCTGAGGAGGTCAAGAAATTTTAAGTGAGATTCACGAGGGGGATTGTGGCCATCATGCCGGCTCAAAATCCCTTGTGGCCAAGGCTTTTCGTCATGGTTTTTATTGGCTGACGGCTCATGCTGATGCAGAGGACTTGGTCAGTAAATGTGACGGTTGTCAGAAGTTCTCAAGACGGGCTCACGTGCCGGCTCAAGAGTTGAGGATGATTCCAATCACTTGGCCGTTTGCAGTCTGGGGGCTTGATATGGTTGGGCCTTTCAAAAGGTCCAAAGATAAGAAGACCCACCTTTTGGTGGCGGTTGACAAGTTCACGAAGTGGGTTGAGGCAGAGCGAGTTAGTAAGTGTGACGCAGCCACGGCGGTTCAGTTCATGAAAAGGTGATATTTCGCTTTGGTTTTCCACACAGCATTATAACCGACAATGGTACCAATCTATCTAAAGGCGCCATGGCGGATTTTGTCAACGAGAGCATATTCGGCTTGATGTTTCATCAGTGGCTCACCCTCAATCCAATGGTCAAGCTGAGAGAGCCAATCAGGAAATCTTGAAGGGCATCAAGCCCCGGCTTTTGGTCCCTTTGCAACGGACGCCAGGTTGTTGGGTGGAGGAGTTACCATCTGTGTTATGGAGCATCAATACTACTCCTAACAGGTCTACGGGTTACACGCCTTTCTTCATGGTTTACGGAGCCGAGGCGGTTCTCCCTAGCGACATCCGTCATGACTCTCCTCGAGTGGCGGCTTATGTCGAGGCGGACAATGAGCAAGCACGTCAAGATGCTCTTGACTTGTTAGACGAACAACGTGACGTAGCAGCAGCTCGCTCGGCGATTTACCAACAAGACCTGCGCCGCTATCACAGCCGCCGGGTTAAGTCCAGGACCTTTCAGGAAGGTGATTTAGTGCTCCGGTTCATCCAGGATCAAACAGATGCACACAAGCTATCCCCACCTTGGGAAGGGCCCTTTGTGGTCAGCAAGAACTTGCACAACGGGTCATACTACCTCATTGATGTTCGAGAGCACAGAGATTCACGTAAGTCGGAGGAGGAGACCCGTCGGCCGTGGAATATTGCTCATCTTCGGCCTTATTACACTTGAGCCACCGGCTCTCATAATGTACATATTTCTATAGCTATGTATATATTATGATAAATAATAAAGCAGGACCTCTGTCCTTTTTTCCCTTCCAAAGGTAAATGTGTCATTGTTATTCTCGTTATGATATCACATGATTACTTGGTGGCTGATCTGGCTTATGATCGTATTCGAATCTAGCCGTTAAATATATGATCACTTTAGGGCTTCCTGTTCAAACATAGGTCGTATTCGAACCAAAGAGAACATAGCTGTCGATACCCACTTGATTAGCATATTGCCGAGCTCACTGGGGAGTTTCTTGGTCATATTTGAATCATAGCTCAACCCCCTTTGGGAACCGACGTGGATCGTATTCGAATCAGCGTCGTTAAACAACTTTCAAGGTCATTTGGGGGCTTCCTATTCAAACATAGGTCGTATTCGAACCAAAGAGAACATAGCTGTCGATACCCTCTTGATCGGCAATGCCAAAGCCACTGGGGGCTATATGATCGTATTCGAATCTTAGCTTAACCCCTTTGGGACAGTTCTCTGGTCGTATTCGAATCAGAGGCCTCCAAAATTTTGAAGTCTCTTTGTTGCAAACAAGTTCTTTTGATTATATCTAAGGTGTTCAAGGGTTGTTTCTACCCCACCGGCTTAACTTTGGACAATAAAGTTGATCACACATGATAAGCATCATATTACATAGTGGGGCTTTTACTCATTATTCGGATCACATAAGCCGGAGGTGTACTTGAAGGATCACAGGTATGCTGTTATGGTCGTCTCAAGGATATAATGGAGAACCGGTTTGTTATGATTCCGGGTTATATGTAAAGTGTATGACTCTCCATGCGGTAAGCCGCCAAGGGACTTGTGATTTGTTTGTCTATGCAGGACAATTAAAAACAACTCTTTAACCATAAGGAAAACAGAGGATCAAGCATAACCCGGAAGAATATAAAAGGGCAGCTTAAACAATGTTGAGCGCTACACACGTGCGCGATGGCACGACAAAATTAAGTGTTTGTCCTACTCTATTACATGACTCCCCGAGTCCAAAAGGTGAGGCATTGTCTCTTAAGACATAACCATAAGCCGCCTGAGAGATCAAAGGCGTTGTTGCCTGAGGTTTCCGGGTCATCCCTCTCCGCTCCTCCGGCTGTTTCCATGACCTGGAAGGTTGATGATTTCCAGTCAATGCCATTCAAGGCTTCAAATTGCGCTTCATCATCAACTAACCCGGCCGGGTCAACTTCAGGGGCGAAGGTATGCTTACGAGTTGGAGGAATCAGGCTGACTGCTTCATAGCGTGGTGTTGGGATTCTCTGATTCTCCGCGTCATAGCCCGGTTGATATTTGGTAAGATCTGTGTCATTGCCAATCAAAGTGGCCACAGGGCGTACGCTCTTCACACAAGCAGCGAAGTCCTTCTGGTCAAAGGGGGTGCCGTCTTCCTTCAAGCTGGGATACCCAAGGGCGATGTCGGCCGGGTCTAGCTCCGGTAGAAACGCCTTGGCCCGGCTCAGAGCGGCTATAGCTCCGGCTCTTGCAGAAGCTCGTCTTAACTCTTGGAAGCGTTGAGGTAGCACGGCGAGCCGCCTGAGCACATCTGCCAGATGAGTGGGAACTTCATTGGACAGAGCCACGACGGCTAAAGCACGTTGTGACCCGGTGTAAAGTTGTTCCACCAAGGTATAAACCGCCTTCAATTTTGTCAGCACGTTTTGATTAAGATTGGAGCTCCTGGGACCTGCATTGCAAAGTCAGGTAAGCTGATGACAATTGAGATGCTCTTTGGAAAAGATGTAAACTAGCTAAACACTTATAGAGTAACTTACCAAAGATTGCGGAGACCATCTGAGAAACATGGTGTTTTAAGCCGGATAGCTCGGCTGCTATTTCAGCAAGAGTGGCCTCCGCTTGTTCGGCCCGGCTCAGCAAAGCCGTCTTTTCATCCGCCCAGGCTTTTCTCTCTGCTTCAAACTTCTTCTTCAGTTTCTCCTGAGCAGATACACTGAATTCAAACTTGGAGTTGGCCTTTTGGGTTTCATTTTCTTGAGTCTTCAGGCGGTTCTTTAAATCAGAGATCTCCGATTCAAATTGCTTGAAGGCAGCCTGTATAAATTCCGGGTCACAGTTAGGGTGATTATAATGCAGCATTAAGTCCCAAGCACTTTGCAAGCAAAGACACTTGGCACTTGGGGGCTAATGTATGCTGAAGAGCTCTATTTACAGTGGCGTTTCATGCAAATAAGTCCCAAGCACTTTGCAAGCAAAGGTACTTGGCACTTGGGGGCTAATGCATATTGCTGTTCAACTACTTGATTAAGATAAGGTAAGGGCCGGTTCAGATATGCTGATTAAACCGGACCTTGAGTGCTACCAGGTAAGCCGGTTTTCTTGCCGGGATTACTAAGCCGGTATTAAGTCTACAACATATTTTATCATAAGTAATAGACTTGGGGGCTGGCATGGTAAGTATAACTATGGAGTAAGAAAGAGAGTTATACCTCAGATTTTTGCTGTATTTGTTTCACCATGTCAATCTCCAGATCCCGGCTGTTGTGCACTTGATTCACATAGCCAGAGACAATATCTTCAATGCTCAGATGAGCATAATCAGTGATGTCCAGCTTGGCCCGGCGGCGCTCCAGAAGTTCTTCCTTGGCAGAGCACTTGGCCAGCACGGTAGGTCGTCCTGGTTCGACAAACTCAGTCCGGGTGATCTCAAAGTCCGGATCATCTGGATGAGCCGGGCTAGGGATCTCCGGGTTCTCAGAGCTTTCCATAGCTTGTTCAACAGTTGGAGCAGTGGTGGCATCAGGAGATGGTACAGCTGGCGGCTCACTAGCAGAGGCATCAGGCGCAGCCGTTCTGAGTTTCGGCTCAGTCAGGACCGGCTCTTCGGCCGGCATATTTTTCTTCGCCCTCTTGCAGGGCTTCACTTGTACACTGCAAGTCAAAGGGTTAGTGCAAAAACATGAGTAAGATAAGCACAAAATAAACTGATCATCATTACCCAGGAGCGGTTTTGAAAGCCGGCAAGCTGGACTGCATTGAGTCACCTGGTAGTTTGAGTCAGAATAATTGAGTGGTTGACGAGTGACACCCGCCAAAGGATACAAAGAATATAAGTCGGAGATAACCTCAGTCTGGCGCTTCCTTGATGCTTCGGGTAAGCCGGAGGAGAGGTCTGCATCTTTACTGGTCCGGGTCTGCCTCCGACTTTCGTGAATCTGTCGCTTCAAAAGAAATTGAGGATCTTCATAAGCTAAAGGATGTGAAAATCTTACTTTCCGGGTTACTCTTCGGACTTTCTGTCTCGGCAAAGGCTCAGAGTCGGAGGAAATTATAGTTACCTCTTCAATCACCGGGTTACTCGCTCCGGTATCCTCCTGCTGATAATCAGAGTCAATAAGATGGTTAAAAAAGGAGCCTAAAGAGTCAAGAGCTACCTCTGACTCGGAAGTATCGTCCAGATGAAACATATCCGAGGTGCTAGGCTTGCTTCCCTTCTTACGGGGAGCGGCTTTCCTGGCGGCTCTCTTAACTTTTCTGGCTTTCTTGGCAGCTTCGTGGTCATACTTGACCTTCCAGAATTTATCATTAGCTTGTAAAATACAACAAAGGTTAGTGAGTTAAGACAAAATCGTTAAAATGGAAGGTGAAGTGTTCAGGTTAATGGTTTACCGCTGGAGCCGGGTTAGCCTTGCAGAAAGGGCTTAAGCCCACTATCCCGCAATCTGCCAGGCTCTCGTTCAGAAGAGACTTGGTTGTATCATCAATGACGTCCTCGGGTAAGTCGTCTGGACTGTGCCAAAGAGGATCATCCTTCTGGCCCGTGTAATCACACATCAAGCCGGGGCGGCGGCTTAAAGGAATCACCCGCCAGGCAATCCAGACCCAGACCAGATCTATGCCATTTAGACCGTAGAAGAGCTTTGATTTTGTTGATGGTGGGGGTAAGTGGTTGACGTTCAGCTTGAGATAATTTGTCTGGCAAGGGGTGATTTGACTCCAGACGCAGGGCGCGAAAGCCGGGCAGAGGGTTCTCATCAGCCGGAGAAGTGTCTTGGCCGTAGAACCATATCTGGTTCCAATCTTTCGGGTGGCTTGGCGGCTCAGCATAAGGAAATAGACAATCTCTCCGTCGTTGGATTGAGATTCCACCGAGCTCCAAGCTGGGCCCGTTGGCACATTCATTCTGGCGGTTCAAATAAAATAACTCCCTAAAGAGTAGCAAGCTGGGTTCTTCTCCGAGGTACACCTCACAGAATACTTGGAAATTGCAGATATTTGACACAGAATTGGGTCCGATGCCTTGAGGTCGCAGGTCAAAAAAGTGCAGGACGTCTCTGAAATTTTTTGAGCCGGGTGGAGCAAAGCCCTGGTTCATGTGATCAGTAAAGATGACAACTTCCCCATCCTTGGGTTGAGGCTTCTCTTCTGACGGGTCAGGAGCACGATAAGACATGATCTCTTTCCTTGGCAGATAACTCGTCTTTACAAAATCAGCTAGGATGCTGTCAGTGACGTTGGATCTGACCCAGTTGCATGTGATGGGTGCTTTGGGAGCCTTAGGCGGCATTGTGAAAGATGGAAGCCTATGACAAAATAAAATTTCCGGTTCAAATTTAAGCCGGAGGAAAGTTTCAGTTCAGTATTCAAGATGGCGGCTTATGAAGGGACCCAATGATATATGGCTAATTGTGTCAGGTTATTTAAGCCGCCGTGGATATCATGAGAAATTAAGTTATTTAACTCTATTATGAATGATCCGGAAATTTCACAAAGCATGGCCTCTTTTAAGCCGGCGATATGAGCCGCCATGGCTAACATATGCAGTTTTTTACCTAAGTGTTGCACCAACAAGTTTCACAGATTGCAGGGATTGTTTTGGATCAAACGATCGTCCAGAAAAGAAAAATTTCTAGACCTAAAAACTGATACAAATAAGTTCATAAGCTCTAAATGAGGTCTTTTTGCAAGCAAAATGGATCTGCTAGTATTGAAAATGGGTGTGAAACAACTACCGCCGAAGTTATGCACTACTCTCGGATCAAAGGAGGCCGTTGTGGAAGAACTGCGAAGGAATCGCGAGGAACCACAAAGAACATAGAAGAACTCGCGAACCTTAATGCGGATCTAATATACGGGATGGCGAGGACTTACTGGTGCTGATGAGCAGCGGAGGTGCGCCGCGGTTTTCTGGTCAAGACAGGTCGATGCAGCGGCCTTGGTTGGTGCAGACGGGATGCGCGGCGGCGGCGGAGCTCGGGCTTTGAGGCGTCGAGAGGAGGAAGACGATGGAAAGGGAAGAATGACAAAGACCTAAGGGCCGGGCCTACTTATAAGGGACGGCTGATGAATGGGCGCGAGAAACGAGGAGGCTGAAGACATGATTATCCAGCTGCAGAGACGCCTCGATTTTCGGGGTAGTTATTAAGATAAGGATCCGTTGAGATACGTTGGGCAAGACGTGCATTAATGGCGGATGACGTCATGGCGGGTTACAAAGAATCTAGAAGATGACGTCACGGCGGGTTATAGCCTTTGCGCAGAGAGAAGCCAGAGATTTTTTAAGGTATTGAAGATTGACATGAACCAGTTCAAATCAATCTGGGGCCAAATGTTGGGGATATAACTACTGGAGTCTCCCGCCCAGAAGGGGCCGGGTTATGTCATGACGATCATCACATGAAGCCCAATATCAAGCTTAAGGATGGCAGTTCAGTAATGGGCCTAAGGCCTAGAGGCGGCTTAAGGCCCGTAGTGATAAACCGCCGTTAAGGCATGACTTGTAGTGTAAGGCAAGAATAGTTAAGAGTCCGAGCCGGACACTGTTTATAAACCGCTCAGGTCTCTGAGAGCCGCCGGGTGTTAACCTCTCTATATAAAGGGACGACCCAGCGGCGGTTCAGGAGAAAAAAAGATCAGATCGATAGCCAGGCATAGCGGTTAAGCTCCCTGGTCATCGAAACCCTAAGTAATTCCACCTCAACTGGAGTAGGCTTTTACCTTCACCGTAAGGGGCCGAACCAGTATAATCCTCGTGTCCTTTGTCCCGTTTAACCCCTTTAAGCTTCCTAGTAGCGATGGCTCCACGACTAAGTCCTTGCACGAGGACGTCTGCCGTGACAATTCCACGACAGCTGAGCTTCCAGGCAAGCCCCCTCCTTGATCACCAGATATCGCCTATTCCTTCTCTATACTGCTTGCATTAGAGTAGTGTAGCATGTTACTGCTTTCGGTTAATCCTATTCTGATGCATAGCCTGTCATTGTTGCTACAGTTGTTACCCTTACCTGCTATCCTACTGCTTAGTATAGGATGCTAGTGTTCCATTAGTGACCCTACACTCTTGTCCGTTTGCCATGCTATACTACTGGGCCGTGATCACTTCGGAGGTGATCACGGGCATACGCTACATATTTTATACTGTTACATTACTTATGATACTGTTCGGAGATGGGGGCTGAAGGGGGGCAGGTGGCTCCATCCCGGTAGAGGTGGGCCTGGGTTCCCGACGGCCCCCGACTGTTACTTTGTGGCGGAGCGACAGGGCAGGTTGAGACCACCTAGGAGAGAGGTGGGCCTGGCCCTGGTCGGCGTTCGCGGATACTTAACACGCTTAACGAGATCTTGGTATTTGATCTGAGTCTGGCCATTTGGTCTATACGCAGTAACCAACTACACGGGAACAGTTATGGGCACTCGGCGTCGTGGTATCAGCCGAAGCCTTCGTCACGTCAGCGACTGAGTGGCGCGCGCCGGATTGGACTGGAACGCCTGCTAGTCTAGGTCTGCTTCCGGCCGCGTTCGCAACGTGCAAGTCTGCAATGGGCGATGGGCCCAGACCACTGCACACATAGGATTTAGACCGGCGTGCTGACCGCTCTGTTGTGCCTAGGTGGGGCTGCGACGTGTTGATCTTCCGAGGCCGGGCATGACCCAGGAAAGTGTGTCCGACCAAATGGGATCAAGCGTGTTGGGTTATGTGGTGCACTCCTGCAGGGAAGTTTATCTATTCGAATAGTCGTGATCTTCGGTAACAGGATGACTTGGAGTTGTACCTTGACCTTATGACAACTAGAACTGGATACTTAATAAAACACACCCTTCCAAGTGCCAGATATAACCCGGTGATCACTCTCTAACAGGGCGACGAGGAGGGGATCGCCGGGTAGGATTATGCTATACGATGCTACTTGGTGAACTTACCATCTACTCTCTCATACATGCTGCAAGATGGAGGTGGCTAGAAGCATAGTCTTCGACAGGATCAGTTATCCCCCTCTTATTCTGGGCATTCTGCAGTTCAGTCCACCGATATGGCCCTTTACACATATACCCATGCATATGTAGTGTAGCTCCTTGCTTGCGAGTACTTTGGATGAGTACTCACGGTTGCTTTTCTCCCTCTTTTCCCCCCTTTCCTTTCTACCTGGTTGTCGCAACTAGATGCTGGAGCCCAGGAGCCAGACACCACCGTTGGCGACGACTCCTACTACACCGGAGGAGCCTACTACTACGTGCAGCCCGCTGACGACGACCAGGAGTAGTTAGGAGGATCCCAGGCAGGAGGCCTGCGCCTCGTTCGATCTGTATCCCAGTTTGTGCTAGCCTTCTTAAGGCAAACTTGTTTAACTTATGTCTGTACTCAGATATTATTGCTTCCGCTGACTCGTCTATGATCGAGCACTTGTATTCGAGCCCTCGAGGCCCCTGGCTTGTATTATGAAGCTTGTATGACTTATTTATGTTTTAGAGTTGTGTTGTGATATCTTCCCGTGAGTCCCTGATCTTGATCGTACACGTTTGCGTGCATGATTAGTGTACGATTGAATCGGGGGCGTCACAAAGACCCAACAGGTTCTGTTGGTGTGATTGGCAGGCTTATCGGGGGTGCCATGAATCTGGCAAGGTCAATCGAGTACTCGGTCCTGGCTGGATGAACCATGCTTGTTTCTTTTGAATGGCTTCTTCCACTGACCGGATTTGGAGCCACTGAATCCGGCGTTGACCGCCGTGTCTTCGGTATTGTCATTGTTGTTTCGACGCTTGTGCCTATTGCAACATGGCTTTCCATTGACATCCCTAGCTTCGGAAGTGCTAGGGTCACTGGTGCTATTGCTTCTACGAGCTAGCCAGCTATCTTCTCCCGCGCAAAAGCGGGTCATGAGTGCGGTAAGGGCTGACATGGACTTCGGCTTTTCTTGGCCGAAGTGTCGGGCGAGCCACTCATCTCGGACGCTTTGTTTAAAGGCGGCAAGGGCTTCGGCGTCCGAACAATCCACAATTTGGTTCTTTTTAATTAAGAACCTGGTCCAGAGTTTCCGGGCTGATTATCCGGGTTGCTGGACTATGTGACTAAGGTCATCGGCGTCTGGAGGCCGAACATAAGTACCTTGGAAGTTGTCTCTAAAGGCATCTTCCAAATCTTCCCAGCTACCAATGGAGTTTTCGGGGAGGCTGTTTAACCAGTGCTGAGCTGGTCCTTTAAACTTTAGTGGGAGGTACTTAATAGCGTGGAGATCGTCACCGCGAGCCATGTGGATATGAAGAAGAAAATCTTCAATCCGTACCGCAGGATCTGTCGTTCCTTCATACGATTCAATATTCACAGGTTTAAACCCCTCAGGGAACTGGTGCTTCATCACTTCATCTGTGAAACATAGGGGGTGTGCGGTGCCTCTGTATCGAGCGACATTGCGGCGGAGCTTGGAAGGCATCCGCACTCTATTTCCTGCCCGAGTGAGGTTGTGCTTATCGCGCTAGGCCTGACGGCCGTCGTCGCGCGTTGGGGCACGCCCCCTTGACCCGTAGATGGATCTTTCCTGACCGGCTCTATTATCCAGGTTATGGCATAGGTCATAGGTGTGGCCCGCGTCCGTTGGCTCCCTGCCCCTATGGCGGGGTGGTGCGGGCTGGTGCTCGGCGTGAGTAGCCGGTCTGTCCCGTCCATGTGGTGGTCGGTCAGGTTCGTCATTAGGATTATACCTTGACGGTATTGGCTCAAGGGCCTCGTCATCAAATTGCGATAATAGTTGTCGCTTTGGGTAACTTTTTGTCCGACATTCGAGGCCGTATTCTTCAGCAGCTAGGATCTCGGTCCATCTGTCGTTGAGTGTATCCTGTTCAGTTTGAAGCTGCTGCTGTTTCTTTTTCAGGCTTCTCGCTGTGGCGATTAGTTGGCGCTTAAAGCGCTCCTGCTCAAGTGGTTCTTCGGGCACGACGAAGTCTTTGTCGCCGAGGCTCTCATCATCTTCGGAGAGAGGTAGATAGTTACTATCCTCCGAATCCTCGTTCCCGACAGGATCATCGGGGTTAACTTGCCCTTCCTCCCTATCATCCTGTTCGGATGTTGGTTCGACGGGGGCTTCGGAGTCTTCGGCGTTCTCCGGAGTGTTATCGTCTCCGGTGCCGGTATTGCTGTCTTTTCCGCGACGCGGTTTTGAGCGGCGCCGCTATCGTCGATGCTTCGGAGGGGCTTCGGCAGGCTTGTCCTCAACCGGATGCTTCTTGCTGTCGTCATCATCCTCTTTGGGTGTGTGCACCATGTACACGTCGTATGTGGAAGTGGCCGTCCAGCATCCGGTTAACGGAGGGTCTTGGCCTTGTTCGTCTTCGGCATCGTCGTCCATACCGTTGATGTCTTCGGAGGCGTAGTCCAGCATGTCGGTTAGATCTTTGATAGTGGCTATGAAGCGGGTGGTGGGTGGGATGTAAAATTCCCCGCCCTCAGCCCCTGACATGGGCTGGGCATAGTCCGGCGATGATTCCTCTACATTGGCGAGGGATCGCATTAGGTCCAGGTGTCAGTGTCAAAACCGGTGGATCTCGGGTAGGGGGTGCCGAACTGTGCGTCTGAGGATCAAAGGTAATAGGAGACAGGGACACGATGTTTACCCAGGTTCGGGCCCTCTTGATGGAGGTAATACCCTACTTCCTGCTTGATTATCTTGGATGAATATGGGGGTTTACAAGAGTTGATCTACCTCGAGATCGTAATGGCTAAACCCTAGATGTCTAGCCTGTATGATTATGATTGCACCTACGGACTAAACCCTTTGGTTTATATAGACACCAGAGGGACCTAGGGTTGTACAGAGTCGGTTTACAGAGGAAGGAACCTACATATCTGAATGCCAAGCTTGCCTTCCACGCAAAGGAGAATCCCATCCGGACACAGGAAGAAGGCTTCTGTCTTGTATCTTCATGGCCCATTAGTCTGGCCCACGTTACATAGCCTGGACGCCTGAGGACCCCTTAATCCAGGACTCCCTTAGTAGCCCCTGAACCAGGCTTCAATGACGATGTGTCCGGCGCGCAGATTGTCTTCGGCATTGCAAGGCGGGTTCCTCCTCCGAATACTTCAAAGTAATATCCGAACACAAAAAACATGTCCAGCTCTACAAAACAGGCACCACACATAGCCGCAAAGAGCATAATGTTTCACAAGTCCCATCTACTGACAACTTTTGTAGCGAGACGTTACGTCCGTGCCCGGTCATTATTTCGAACCGTTTTTTAGCCTCCCGCTCCACGTTTCGAGATGCGGCTTTCATTGGCACATCTTGTCGAAGCAAAGATCATGTCCCCTTATCGCGGGATTCTCATCAATACGGGTGTGGGTAATCCAACCGCGCCGTCTGCATGACCCTTGGGGAATAGGCGAATTTTAAGGCGAGTGGGGAGGCGCTTGATATTCGCTGCCTTTATAAGAGGATAAGGATATACTCTGTCACCCACGCCTTCTTCCTCTCCGCCCATCCATTCTTGAGCTCCAACGCCCAAGCTTCCATCCTTTCCGCCCCCAAAAAGCACTCCGACCATGTACGGATCTAGATCGCAGGGCAAGTGGATGGCCTCCTCCGTCACGGAGGAGAACATTATGGAGCTCCGGGAAGCGGGGTACTTGGCCCAGGAGATCGCCCACTGGCTTCCGGCCAAGGGGCAAATCGTCCCCACCCCGGAGCCCAACGAGAGGGTGGTATTCATCCCCCACTTCATCCGCGGGTTAGGATTTCCCCTCCACCCCTTCGTCCGCGGACTCATGTTCTACTACGGGCTATATTTCCATGATCTAGCCCCCAAATTCTTTCCTCAACATCTCGGCATTCATTGTCATGTGCGAGGACTTCCTCCGCATCCCACCCCACTTTGGATTATGGCTAAAGCTCTTCAATGTGAAGCCGAAAGTGGTGGATGGTCAACATGTAGAGTGCGGAGGCGCCATGGTGAGCAAACTGCCCAACGTCACATGGCCCACCGGCACCTTTGTGGAGACCGTCAAAGGGTGGCAACAACAGTGGTTCTACGTCACAGAGCCCCGCGACACCACCTAGGCCGTGGCTCCCGAATTCAAGTCCGGGGCCCCAATGCGGCTTACCTCCTGGCTAAAAAAGAGCCTGGACTGGGCGTCGTCAGACGAGGTGTCAGCACTGCAGACGTGCATCAAGAGCATGGTGGACAAGAACATCAAGCTTGTCAATGTGATCCAGGTGATGCCTTTTCACCGAATCCTTCCTTGCCAAAGCCGGACTTGCCACTTGTGGGAGTTCGATCTGGCCAAGCAACAGACCTTGCAACGGTTCTTCGGCTCCACGCATGAAGGTATCTGGAAGGTGCTTTTCAAGGCCGATCAGACGTGGCCGAAGACGACCGAGGACCGCGGATATAACCTGACTCATCCAGCCAGTCCGGTAAGTTCTTCATATTTCACGGTGTATCCCTACCTGTGCATTCCAGGAGGATGCCTAAGCTTCTCCATTTGTCTTTTCAGGGCTAGATAAAGAAGGCGAAGCAGATCCAGTGCCCAGCTCCGCTGCCTGAAAACCCAGCTATCCCACTTCTGACGAAGATGCTGGTTCCGGCGCCCTACCAAGCGCCGGAAAATAAGGCCAAGAAGAAGGGCCAGGAGGCGAGAAGAGGCCTTCGCCGTAAAGGCACTTCAGACGCAATGTCCGAAGACGCCGAAACCCACTCATCCCCCGCCGAGAATGACGGGGAGGGAGGAGGAAAGCGATTCTCCCCCCGAGGGGGGAAGGAAGAAAGGGCGGCCTCCACGGATCTGGAGGCAGAGGCGGAGGCGTCCAAGAAAGGGAGGGTCTCCCTTGCGGACAATTCCAAATCGGACACCGATAGCAGCCCTGCGTGGAGTCCCAGGGAGAAGCCCCTGGCCAGATCGTATGTACTCAAAGGCATTATGCACGTATATATCCAGGTCCTTTACTTCATAGTTTTAACATGTTAAATCATGCGCTGCAGTCCGGCTCACGTCCACCTCCAACGATCCTCATCTTCGGGGAATTCGCTGGATCCAAATGTGATGGACAGCGGGTCGCCTCCGCTGGTCTTCTCCCCCAAGGCTGCGGACGACGCCGAAGTGTTGTCCCAAAGGACCCTCCCCAGCCAGGGAGAGGTACAGGAGGCCGTCAAGGTGGCGCCAGAGGGTAATACCTAGGCCGCCGGACACATGGGGGAGCAGACCCCCTGGAAACTGGCGATGGGGGCATACCCAATTCGGCCCCCAGCCGAATACTGTTTCGGAGGCCCATACGACTCCGGAATCAGGTAAGCAGCCTCCTTCAAAAGAAGGAGGTGCACCTATTCCGCCTGTGACCTCTGTCCATCCAGAGGCACCGGATACTCTACTGGAAGCGCTTCAAGATGCTTCCATTGTAGAAGAACACCGTATCCTTATGGGTACAGTGGTTGAGAGGGTTCAGTCTGCTAAGAGCGGACTGACCGAAGCATGCACCAACCTTCTAACAGGCTTTGAGGTATGTGACATAATTATGCAAAAGGAATGCCGTAGTACAGACAGTAGCCCCTGAGACTCTGTCCGGTGTATGAAAAGAAAGGCCGGACAGAGGATCAAATAATTTTCGCAGGAGACTAATCATGTATGTCTATATGAATAAGCAGGCGTCGATGCTGGCTGCGACCTCCCATTCTGCCGAAGTCTCCAAACTGAAGCAGAGTCTGGAGCAGGCCGACGAAGAGCTCGGCCGTGTCAAAAGACAACTAGAGGATAAGAAGGGTATGCAATGGCCTGTTCGGATCTAAAATGATATGAATTTTTTGTGTTGATCATGTTATTATGATGTTACATAGGAGCTGCGGCCGAAGTGGAGTCCCTCAAGAGCGCGCTGGCCGAGGCCCGGAGGAAAGCGGAGAAGGAACAAGCCGCCTGCAAAAAACACGAGTCAAGGGTCGGGGAGGTTCAGCAGGAGCTCAAGGACTCCATAAAGAAATGCGAGTCCTTGGAGCGCAAGATTACAGACCAAGAGTCCAAACTTGCTAGGCCCGCCAAAGCGCACAAGAGGCCCGGATTGAAGCCCAGGACACCCTCCGAGAAATCCAGGAGGCCAAGCAGATTGCGGCGGGTAAGGCCTTTATTATGCAGAGAAAATTTGTGAAGAAAAGGTACCTCTTACTGACCCTGATTTGGATTTCTCCAGGAGTGTTTGCGGACCTGCCTCGCAGTGTTGCTGATGCTGCGGATTTCTTCCGAGCCAAAGAGGGGAGCTCAATGGAGAAGCTGTTCTGGTCGCAATACCTTGCGCCAGAGCATCCGGTGCCCCTTAGTGATCAGCTGAAACAGGTGACCAAACTGCATAGGGTGGCTGGAGTGGCTATGAAGGATTTTATAATCTGTCTATGGCCTACCGAAGCCATGCCCAGCAGCTACTTCGGGCTCGTGAAGCGGCTGGTCGATGCCTGCCCTCGGCTTGATGCCATAAAGCGGTCGGTCTGCATTGAAGGTGAGCGGATGGCCTTCGCCCGTGTCAAGGTACAGTGGGTGAAGATGGACGCCGTCAAGCTTGCGACCGAGGGACCGCCTACCGGCAAAGAGCACCGCACGCCCGAGCGGTATTTTGATGATGTCCTGAAAGGATCCCGCATTGTAGAGGGCCAGTGTGCGAAGGACATTATCTTTGAATGAATGTATTCGTGTTATCCGGTCCTGTATTATGGAACAAAGCCTATATGTAACATACTGCTTGTTGTTTTGTGAAAATATTTCCTCTTGTGTGGCCGTTTACTAAATCTTAGAGTTGACCAGTCGTCGGCTTCTGCCCCCACGTAGGTAGTACGGGGGTGTTCGGGTTGGGACTTAAACACACTTGACCCAAGATTTTGGTCCTTGAAGGAGGTGTTTAGTGCATCGAACCGTGCAATTGGACTATGTGGCTTTATCACCCTCACTTAGCCATAGGAGTTTGACAATAGGAATGTAGGCGCAACCCCTAGTTAGTATTTGTTTATCCGGACTAGGGCGCTATAGACACCTGATCGGGTGGAGGCCGATCCATCACATAATGTGGAAAAAATCGCAAGAGATTTATGTTTAGCCGCCGAATAGCTGACCAGCTCTCGCCGCATTATGACAGTCAGTTTTCGGCTTTCTCTACTGAGGTGTTTATCCGGATGAACCAGAAACACAATCGCAGTAGTTCTCCCTTTACTACCCTAGCTGATAAGACGGAATGTAAGGTTGTAAGCACATGAGCCGGGCAACCCAACTATTGACCAAAGACATGATTCGGAGCCGATGCATATAATGCTATATTTGGGGCGCCGAATTATACTGTAAAAAGTGTTCGGACTTGTTGCAAACGTATGGAGCGCAATGGAGCCCCTGGTGATTTAAGTCGGACCAATGTGTACGAGTGCAATCGATAAAAACAGTGAGATATAATGAAGGAGTAAGCCAGTGCCACATATGTTGGGCCGCAAACTGTTTCCATTATAATCTGATTGATACGTCAAAGCGTATTTGTACGAATAATGCGATAAGCAACATGGCTATTTAACATGCCGAGACCAAGGGGAAGCTGCGTGCTGGTCCTGACAACAGGCAAAGTGACCGTCAAGAAGATCATCTAGATATTCTGCCACACGTCTATGCTGCTTATTTCCTTGGTATGTTTATCCTTGGAAAGGATCGACAATCAGGCCGTTGTGAGGGGCCTGTGGAAAAGAAACCTGAAAAGGATAGAAAGAAAAGGGAAAGTATGAGTGCCCAGATAAGTTCGAGCCGTGTTGTGGACCGTGATCAAATTATGCCTCCATCTTTGCGCATGGTATTTTTAGTGCGTAGTTATGTACGCACGGTACATACGCCACATTCCGGTCGGGACTGAGACAGAGGCCGAATTGCTAGTCGAACTCCTGATGAGCTGGACTATCATGCCGCGGAGTAGTCCGGACTCGTTTAATAGTGTCCGGGGGCTTGGCCGCCGAATTGATGTTCTGCTTGATAAGGACGCCCTGTACTTCTGCTGCTAGGGCCACGGTGTGCTCCTCGGTACGAAGGGAGCGTTCCATGTTTCTGTTGACTGTTATGACACCGCATGGTCCGGGCATCTTAAGTTTGAGATAGGCATAGTGTGGCACCGTGTTGAAGCGAGCAACTGTGGTTCATCCGAGCAGTGCGTGATAGCCACTACGGAAGGAGACGATGTAGAAGATCAAGTCTTCACTTCAGAAGTTGTCCGGAGATCCGAAGACGACTTCCAATGTGATTGAGCCTGTGCAACGGGCCTCTACACCTGGTATTACTCCTTTGAAGGTAGTTTTTGTGGGTTTGATCCTTGATGGGTCGATGCCCGTCTTTAGGACTGTGTCCTGATAGAGCAGGTTAAGGCTGCTGCCACTGTCCATGAGGACTCGCGTGAGGTGGAATCCATCAATGATTGGGTCGAGGACCAGTGCGGCTGAGCCGCCGTGACGGATACTGGTCAGATTGTCCATGTGGTCGAAAGTGATCGGGTGGGATGACCATGGATTGAATTTTGGGGCGGCTGGCCCTATCGCATAGACGTCCCTGAGCGCGCATCTGCGCTCCCTCTTGGGGATATGAGTAATGTATATCATGTTCACCATTTTGACTTGGGGGGGGGGATTTCTTCTGTCCCCCTGTGTTCGATGGTCGGGGCTCCTCGTCATCGTCCTCACTTGGCGACCCCTTCTCCTTATTCTTGGTATTTAACTTACTGGCCTGTTTAAAGACCCAACAACTTCTGTTGGTATGATTGGCGGGTTTGTTGGGGGTGCCGTGGATCTGGCATGGTCGATCGAGGATTCCGTCCAAGCTGGATGAGCCCAGATTGGTTTTTTTAAATGGCTTCTTCCACTGACCGGACTTGGAGCCACTGAATCCGGCGTTGACCGCCGTGTCGTCGGTAGTGTCACCGTTGTTCCGACGCTTGTGCCTATTGCGTCGGGGCTTGCCGTTGCTATTTCTGGCTTCAGAGGTGCCAGGTTCGCTTGCATTGTTGTTGCTACGAGCTAGCCAACTATCTTCGCCCGCGCAAAAGCGGGTCATAAGTGCCATGAGGGCTGCCATGGACTTCAGCTTTTCTTGGCCAAGGTGCCGAGCGAGCCATTCGTCGCAAATGCTATGCTTAAAGGCCGCTAGGGATTCGGCATCCGGGCAGTCGACGATCTGGTTCTTTTTAGTTAGGAACCTAGTCCAGAATTTCCTGGCCGATTCTCTAGGTTGTTGAACTATTTGACTTAGGTCATCGGCATCCGGAGGTCAGACATATGTACCCTGGAAGTTGTCGCGGAAGGCGCCTTCCAAGTCCTCCCAGCTGCCAATGGAGTTTTCTGGCAGGCTGTTTAACCAGTGCCGAGCTGGTCCTTTGAGTTTTAGCGGGAGGTATTTGGTGGCATGAAGATCATCACCATGAGCCATATGAATATGGAGAAGAAAGTCCTCAATCCATACTGCGGGATTTTTTGTTCCATCATACGATTCGATATTCACGGGTTTAAACCCTTCTGGGAATTCGTGCTCCATTACTTTGTCAGTGAAGCAGACGGGGTGTGCGGCACCTCTATATCGGGCCAAGTCGCAACGCAGTTCGGATGAAGTCCGTCTCCGGTTTTCGGCCTGAATGTGGTTACGCTTGTCGCGCCCGGCTAGATAGCTGTCCTCGCGCGTCGAGGAACGCGCCCATGATCCATAGATCGATCTGGTCTGATCTGCTCTATTTTCCAAGTCCTGCCGTAGGTCGTACATATATCCCCGAGCTGTTGCGTCTCTACTTTTACGGCGAGGTAGTATGGGCTGGTGTTCGGCTTAAGTTGCCATTTTGTCATGGCCATGTGGTGGTCGGTCTGCCGTGTTACACACTGATGGTACGGGCTCCAGCGCCTCGTCGTCGAATTGAGGTAGCAGCTTACGCTTTAGGTAACTCTTGGTTAGGCGCCGAGGCCGTATTCCTTGGCTGCCAGGACATTGGTCCACCTGTCGTTGAGCAGATCTTGGTCAGCTTGAAGATGCTGCTGTTTATTTTTCAGGCTCCTTGCAGTGGCTATTAGCCAGTGCTTAAAGCGCTCCTGCTCAAGGGGTTCCTCAGGCACGATAAAGTCTTCATCGCCGAGGCTCACCTCATCCTTAGAGAGTGGAAGATAATTACTGTCCTCCGAGTCTTCGTTTACTGCCTGTTCATCAGGGCCAGTTTGCCCATCTTCCCAATCGTCCTGTTTGGAGGTTGGCTCGACGGGGTCTTCTTGGTCTTCGACGTCGTCCGGAGTATTGTTGTCTCTTCCACGGCGTGATTTAGAGCGGCCCCGCTGACGTCGGTGCTTTGGTTGTATCTCAGGAGGTTTATCCTCAACTGGATCTTTCTCGTTATCGCCGTTACCCTCTTTGGGTGTATCCACCTTGTACACGTCATATGAGGAGGTGGCCGTCCAGCGTCCGGTAAACAGCGGGTTTTGGGCCTGCTCTTCTCCGGCATCGTCGTCCGTACCGTCGATGTCTTCGGAGCCGTAATCGAGCATGTCGGTTAAGTCCTCGACATTGGCTATGAAGTGGGTGGTGGGTGGGAAGTAAAATTCCCCGCTCTCAGCCCCTAGTCCGGGCTGGGCGTAGTTCGGACGTTGCCCCTCTGTAATGACGAGGGATCGCATTAAGTCTAGAGCCTCGCTTAAAGGCGAGGTTTGGCCAGGGAGAAAAGAGTCCGTGGAGTACGGCGGGGAGAAAACTCCTTGGCCGAGCTCACACGATGCTGACTCCGAGGGCTCGGAGCTAGTGTTCGGCGAAGAGTCCGGCTTCATGATGATTGCCGGTGGCGCTGCTTCCTCCAGCTGTCCCGTACTGGGATCAATAGCCGCAGAGAGTCCGGCGGGCTCGAGAATCCCGTCTTTGGACCTGGTGATGCCCTCCGGATCTAAGGCAAGAGCGGAGGTTGAGGTCGCGAACCCTTGGAAGATCAAATCTCCTCGGATATCGGCGACATAATCCAGATTTTCAAAACTAATCTGGTGACCTGGGGTGTAGTTGTCAATCTGCTCTAGATGGCCAAGCGAGTTGGCCCGTAGTGCGAAGCCGCCGAACACAAAGATCTAGCCGAGGAGAAAGACATCCCTCAGGGTAGCATTGTTGTAGATGACTGATGGAGCCATCAAACCTTCTGACGACGACACAGCGGAACTTCAATGAATGCACCAATGTTGGTGTCAAAACCGGCGGATCTCGGGTAGGGGTCCCGAACTGTGCGTCTGAGGATGGCAGATGTCCTCATGTAAGGACTTAGTTGTGGAGCCATTGCGACGAGGTTAGCTTAAAGGGGTTAAAACAGGACAAAGGACACGAGGAGTTTATACTGGTTCGGCCCCTTGCAGTGAAGGTAAAGGCCTACTCCAGTTGAGGTGGTATTGCTAGGGTTTCGATGACCAGGGAGCTTATATGCTTTGCCTAGCTGTCGTTTTGTTGTTTTCTTGCCCTAAGCCGCTGCCGGGTCGTCCCCTTATATACACGGGTTGACGCCTTGCGGCCTACAGAGTCCCGGCCGGCTCATACAATGTGTCCGGCTCGGTGACTTATCTTTCATGCCTTACAATACAAGTTTACATATACATGGCGGTTTATACTTGTGGGCCTTAAGCCGCCTTCGGGTTTGGGCCTTCTAACAAGCTTGTGTATGAATCGCCATCTTAATATACTATTTGGGCTTCATTGAGATGAACCGCCAAAGGGATGACCCGGCCTCTCCTGGGCGGGTCATATTTAATAGTCATATCCCCAACATTAGGCCCCAGGTTGATTTGAACCTGTTCATGTCAATCTTCAACACTTCGAAAAATCCTTCTTCGTCTTACGGTGAAATATTGTAACCCGTCATGAGGTCATCTCCGGAAATTGTGGTAACCCGCCGTGACGTCACCTCCGGAAATTGTGGTAACCCACCGTGACGTCACCTGCGATTAATACTTCACAGAACCCAAATCTTAATAAATCTCTTTCTTTACCGTCCTCCCAAAAATCGAGGCGCCCGCGCAGTCGCTTATCCATTTTTCCGCCTCCTCGATTCTCGCGCCTGTCGTTTGTCCTTCCAGTCCTATAAATAAGACCACATACTCACCTCTCATTTTCCCCCTTTTCTTCTCACCTCCTTCTTCCTCCTCGTGATGCATCAGCCCGCACGAGCTCCGCCGCCGTCGACCTTCGTCCCCTTCGACAACTCTGGCCGCTGCATCACCCTGAACGGACCAGAAAACGCCGCGGCGCCTCTCCGCTGTTTCATCAGCATTAGTAAGTCCTCCTTTACTTCGCCATAGATCTGTCATTAGGGTTTCAGTGTTCTTCGGTGTTCGTCGCCGACCTTCTTTTTCCTTGTTTAGATCCAAAAAAACCACATAAATCTTGCGCGGTAGTAGTTTTAGCACCCGTTTTTGATACTAGAGCATATCCTCATCACGACAGATCTCCTCTGGGGCACCTCCGCTTTTCTGCTACCGCCTCTGTAGGTTTAGAATTTATTCCTTTTTCTGAACAGCGGCATATCCAAATTTACAGCTTCAACTTGTGAAAACCTGTTTGTCCAACACTTAGTAGAATTTTGCTCTTTCTCAGATTTTGAATACCTGTACTGTCATGGCGGCTTACATGTCCGGCTTACAATTGTCATATATCATTAGTCCTCACTTAAGCAGCCATTCTGAATGTATATTGTAAGCGTTTAACCTGTGATTTCAATAATTGACTTGAACCGGCAAAATTTTCCTTTCCTTTAGGACTTTTCGGCTCATCATGGCACCAAAAACAGTCTATACATGCAACTGGGTCCCCTCCACCATCACTGAGGGCACATTTAAGGACTTTTTCAAGGTCGGGTACCTGCCCGCAAAGAGTGTGATGCATTACCGTGCTCCTGACCCGGGCGAAGAAAAATCTCAGCCGAAGGATGGCGAAGTCATCGTTTTTACTGACCATATGAACCGGGGCTTCTCACCACCCGGCTCTAAATTCTTCCAGGATGTCCTGCACTTTTTGCAACTCCATCCTCAAGACATCAGACCCAATTCCGTGTCAAATATCTGCAACTTTCAAGTCTTCTGTGAGGTATACCTTCAAGAGGAGCCCAACGTCGAGCTCTTTAGAGAATACTTTTCCTTGAACCGCCAGACTGAGTTCACGAACGGGCCTAGCTTGGAACTTGGCAGGATCTCGATTCAACGTAGAAGAGATGCTTATTATGGACAGGTTGAACACCAAGGACATGGTGGATAGGAGGCACTGGCATTTGGAGGATGGAGTAAATTGTGTCCTTTGTCCTTTGCAGACTAGGGAAACAAGGGATCATCTGTTCTTTAATTACAACTTTAGTGTCAGAGTTTGGAACTATCTGCAAATTGATTGGTCTTCTGGTGACTCCATGGCTCATTTGGTTATTAATGCTAGCAGGAGTTTTAGGAAGCCCTTCTTCACCGAAGTGGTGTTCATTGCTTGCTGGAATATCTGGATCATCAGGAACGCTAAGGTCTTCAGGCATGAGAGAGCTAGATTCAATAAATGGAGAACTGCATTCATCCATGACATCAGCTTAATGCAATATAGAGTGAAAGCTGCCTACAAAGATGATCTTCTTCGCTGGATTTCATTTCTGCCACCTTGAGGCCAATAGTCTGTATCTTTTAACTTGTTTTTTCTCCTTCTTCCCCTAGCTTACTTTGATTACATCTTGTAATCCCCCTTTGTACTTATACTATATCTCTTTTTCTCAATAAAGTTTTGATATGCTGTGGGGGTTTCCCCTACAGTTCCCAGTCAAAAAAAAACGTAGAAGAGATGCTATCTTCCCTTATGCCTGCTTGCCAAGTCACCCCAAGGATTGGAACCAGATGTGGTTTTATTGCAAAGACACTTCGCCGGCTGACGAGAATCCACTACCGGGTTACCGTGTCGAGCATTTAGACCCAAAGCACAATCTTCCTGAGAAACTTACCGCTGCTGAATGGAAAAAGATTGCTCCTACCATTGTGAAAGTTAAAGCTCTGCTGGGAAATGGGCTAACTGGCATTGATTTAGTCAGGTGTTGGGTTTCTTGGCGGACCATACCCTTAAGCCATCGTACCGGCTTAATGTGCACTTACACTGGTGGTGAAAAAGATTCACTGCGTCACAGCTCTGTACCATTAACTGATGAAGCAGTAAATGAAATGGTTAAGTCTCTTCTGAATGAAGACTCGGAAGATTGTGTTAAAGTGGGACTAGCCCCTTTCTGCAAACTTAACCCGCCACTAGATGTAAGTCTCTGAACTTATTTACCTTTACCTCATCATTCAAGTACCTTATTAACTCAATCCTTAATAACCTTTGTAGGCTAAGTCTGACTTTTGGAAAACGGCGTATGATCATGAGGCTGCTAAGAAGGCTAGGGCTGTCAAGAAAGCTGCCAAGAAAGCCGCCAAGAAGACCACCAAAAGGAAAAAGAAACCCAGCGCCTCTGAACTGCTGAATCTGGATGACACCTCTGAGTCGGAGGTAGCCCTTGACTCTCTTGGCTCATTTTTCAATCATCTTATTGACATTGATTATTATAAGGCTGAAACGGGAGCCAGCCAAGCGGCTTAAGAAGAGGTAACTATTATTTCCTCCGACTCAGAACCTTTGCCAAGACAGAAACTTCGACAAGTAACCCGGAAAGTAAGGTTTTCACACCCCTTGGCTTATTTAGATCCTCACTTTCTTTTGAAGCAACAGAAACACGAGAATCGACGTCAGACCCAGACAAGCAGCAGTGAAGAGTTGTCCTCCGGCTTACCAAACACTCCCGCTCTTCGAAAACGGCGAAACGAGGTTTCTTGTTAACTTGATCCTTTGATCTGCTGGCGGGTCTTATTTATCTATCATTTAACTCTGTTGATGACCATTGATCAGGAACTTGCCCGTTCTTCCTCTAGCGACTCACCGCAAACCGAGTTGCCAGCTTTTAAAACTGCCCCCGGGTAATGACAAATACGTTCACTCTGTAACTCTTTATATGCTTACATTTATACTGATTTGTCATAACCCGTGTAGTGGTCAAGCAAAGCCTAAAAAAGCAAAGGTGACCCAGCCAACTAAGACGCCTGAAGTTGCTGAGCCGGAACAACAAGTCCCTGCACCTGAAGCTTCGGACAAACAGCCAGAAGAAACTGTTACTGACACTCCGCCTGAGATTCCGGATCTCTGTGCTGATGATACTACTATTAATCCTTCAAATCCTGCGTCATCAAGCTCACTTAAGCCGTCGGAAACTCATAATGATGACGTGTTGATTACTGGCACCGGCTTTGTAGAGCCGGGAAATCCAATAGCCTTGGCTAAGCATACTGCCAAGCAAGAAGTTATTGAAAGGCGGAAGACGAAGCTTGACGTCTCCCATTATGCGCACCTGAGCAGCAGTGAAATCCTTTTTGGTTACTCAGCCAAGTACACTCCAACCATGATCTGGAAGTTCATATGGTGAAACAAATGCACCAAAAGTATGAGGTATAACTTTATTTTAGAATAATTCATGTATATCCTGCCAGCCCCCAAGTCTACTGGTCATGATAAGATTGAATGGGCTGTAGACTTAGAAGAATCCGTAAACTTCTGCCCTAGAATCCCTCCTTGTCCGGTTTAAATATAAACCGGATGCTTATGCAGCTATAACTTTGCATCTGTAGTCCCCAAGGGCCGGGTTAATCAGTATGGATGAGCCGGTCCTACTTATCATTTGTAAGAAAAGAGAGCGTAACTGCATAGCCCCCATGAGTCGGTTGGGACTGTTTACAGCACATCCGACTCATTATGAAGATACAAGCGATATGCATTAGTCCCCAAGTGCCAAGTAGTCTTGCTTGCAAAGTGCTTGGGACTTTAGTTATAAGAGCCGTTTCCTTGAAAAATTTCTGTGACAGACATTAGCCCCCAAGTGTCAAGTGTTGTTGCTTGCAAAAGACTTTGGACTTATATTCTTATAACCTTGATATAAATGTTGATAATTCTGTACTTCATACAGGCTGCTACTGCTGAACTGGAGTCTCAATTGAACGACGCAAAGACCTGGCTGGCTTCTCAAGAAACTGAAACCCGGAAAACTGAGTCAAAGTTCCAGTTTAGCTTGGCTGAGTCGGAAAAGCTGAAGACCAGTTTTGAGGCGGAGAAAAAGACTTGGGCTAAAGAAAAGACTGCCTTAACGCAGCGGGCTGAGAAAGCAGATGCAACACTAGAAGAGGTGACCACTGAGCTCACCGGCTTAAAACGCCGTGTATCTCAGATGGTTTCTTATATCTTTGGTGACTCGCCTTGCTAGTCATCAAAAGTGAATTTTTGTTGTGATCATATAACCCGCCATTTAACCCATCTGTGATATATCCAGGTCCCAGGAGCAGCAACCTCAACCAAGACATGCTTGTGAAGCTCAAAGATGTTTACACGCTTGTCGAATAGCTGTAACCGGAGCTCAACGTGCACTGGCTGCAATATCTCCAACAAACCAAGCGCCTACTATGTTGATAGATGTGTTGAAGAAACTGTCTATACTGCCTGCAAGATTTGATGAGATGAAACGATCATCTGCAAGAGTTGGTGCTGTGACGGCTTTGAGCCGGGCCAAGGCATGGGTACCAGAGCTTGACCCGTCTGAGGTAGCCACTGGTTACCCAAGCCTAAAAGAAGATGGTACACCTTTTGATCAGAAGGACTTCTTGGCCTGCGTCACAGAAATACATCCAACAGCTACCTTGATTGCCAATGACTCAGATCTTTCCAAATACCATCCGGCTTATGACAAGGAGAATCAGAAGATGCCGACTCCGGCTTACAAAGTGATGAACTTAAACCCACCAATTCGTAAGCACACCTTTGCCCCTGAAGTTGATCCGTCTGAGCTTATAGATGACGAAGCTGAATTTGAAGCTTTATCTGGCATCGATTGGTCATCATCAACTTTTCAGACAGCGGAAGAGGACAAAGAACCGGCAAAGGATGATGCAGAAGCTTCCAGTCATTAAGGCCAAGAAGATTGAACCGTCGGGCGGTTTAGATACTTGGTCTTTTGAAAATACACTTGATTTCATTCGGCTCATGAAGCCATGTAATAGGGTAGTAAAGACTTGAATTTGCCGTGCCATCATGCATGTTTCTACTTTTTTTCTTTAATATTGTTGATCTGCCGGTTTGAAAACCAATATGGGTATGATAGCCTTTGATTTATGATGATTCTCCTGCACGTAAAGAAAATACAAGCGCCCTAGCGGCTTACCGCCGGGCGGGTCATAATGCCCAATTGAAGCTGCTGGGAACAAATAGTCCTTAACCAAGGCTGGTCTGACCCGTAATTTTTAACATAAAATATTATACCTATGGCTTTATGCTTAGACTGCGGTTGAGCAACCTTATACAATTAGAGGCGGTAGAGCCGTAATTGTAAATATAAGAATATGATCTTCTGGCGACTTGGAGGCTGCCATACTGGCTGGTTATAGAGACCCAAAGGATACTTCAAATATGAGCCATAAACAGGGCAGCTGGGCCTGATTTGCAAAAAACAATAAGTCAAATAAGAAATCTTCGAATGAAAAATCAAAAGAAATTCGAGGCTTTGGTGGGCTGCCAAGCCAATGTGTCTTCTTCAATGAAACTAGTCGGAGCGACTGGATTGTTCATGGCATTCCGTGAGCCTGACTCACAGTGTGCCCAATCGACATTTGAACCCTAGATAAAGTCTGATCTTGCTCAAAAGACTTATCAGGAGTACGCGGGGCCAGAGTAAACAGCATACATCATGGGCCGATTTATCCAAGTTTCAAGGAAGGCGCCTTATGAAGCCTGGATCTATTCTGACTGTCTGTAAACCGTGCTCTCGCATGACAAGCCGCCGTTTGAACCTTAACGAGCTCAGATCTTGGTCGAATACGCCGTAAGATCGATCGTTTAAGAGTTCGACGGGTCAATCGGGATTACCCGATGGAGTTGAAAGCAGCTGGCTACAGGTAGGATGACCCGGAAAGGTTATGTCCTCTTTGGTCGAATACGCCTATGTTCGGACAAACCTAGTCCAGAGGGTAGTAATGCTATGTTCTCTTTGGTCAAATACGCCTATGTTTGAACAGGAAGCCCCCAAGTGACATACTGACAAGTGTGGCGTTGAGCCGGTCAAGAGGGTACTCACAACTATGATTCGAATACGATCAGGAAGCCCCCAAGTGACATACTGACGAATCGCGCTTCCCAGGGACCTATGTTTGAGTTGTGCTGTGCATCCAACTCTCTTTGGTCCCTGTAATTTGGTCGTCAAGCCTCTTAAAAGAATATGTAAGATGATGATAAGACTCAACTTCGAGGAAGTGAAATGGTAGAGGCCTTGAATTATCAGGGATGCCGGCTTTATTATACTGTCTATAATATATACATCATGTAACCATGTACATCATGAGAGCCGGTGGCTCAAGTATAGTAGGCCAAAGATGAGCAATATTCCACGGCCGATGGGTCTCCTCCTCTGACTTACGTGAATCCTTGTGTTCTCGAAACGTCGATAAGATAGTATGACCCGTTATGCAGATTCTTCCTAACCACAAAAGGTCATTCCAACCGGCGAGAGCTTATGCATGTCTGTTTGATCCTAGATGAGACGGAGCACTAAGTCGCCTTCCTGAATGGTTCTGG
The DNA here is from genome assembly GCF_018294505.1 of Triticum aestivum. Taxonomy (NCBI): domain Eukaryota; kingdom Viridiplantae; phylum Streptophyta; class Magnoliopsida; order Poales; family Poaceae; genus Triticum; species Triticum aestivum. Next base: position 368,808,552 of record NC_057802.1, read on the forward strand.
TTTGACCCGGCGGGTTGGTAACGACGTAGGTCTTGCTGATAAATCGCCGAACGAGCCACCGCGAGATCACGCTCCTCATCCAACAGGTCAAGTGCATCTTGACGTGCCTTTTCATTGTCAGCTTCCACATAAGCCGCCACCCGGGGTGAATCATGATGGATGTCACTAGGGAGAACCGCCTCTGCTCCATAAACCATGAAAAAGGGGGTGTAACCCGTAGATCTATTAGGGGTCGTGTTGATGCTCCATAAGACCGAAGGCAACTCCTCCACCCAACAACCCGGCGTCCTTTGCAAAGGGACCATAAGCCGGGGCTTAATACCTTGCAAAATCTCTTGATTTGCTCGTTCTGCTTGACCATTGGACTAAGGGTGAGCCACAGATGAAACGTCAAGCCGGATATGCTCTCGTTGACAGAAGTCTCTCACAGCCCCTTTAGAAAGATTAGTGCCATTATCTATTATAATGCTGTGTGGAAAGCCAAAACGGAAGATCACCTTCTTCATGAATTGAACCGCCATTGCTACATCACACTTACTGACTGGCTCTGCTTCAACCCACTTGGTGAACTTGTCAACCGCCACCAAAAGGTGGGTCTTATCCTTGGATCTCTTGAAAGGCCCAACCATATCAAGCCCCCAAGTTGCAAATGGCCAAGTAATTGGAATCATCCTCAATTCTTGAGCCGGCACATGAGCTCGTCGTGAAAAATTTCTGTCAGCCGTCACATCTGCTTACCAAATCCTCAACATCAGCATGGGCCGTCAACCAATAGAACCCATAACGAAAAGCCTTGGCTACAAGAGATTTAGAGCCGACATGATGACCACAATCTCCTTCATGAATCTCCCGTAGAATCTCACGGCCTTCTTCAGGAGAGACGCAACGCTGAAACGCTCCTGAGACACTGCAATGGTGCAACTCCCCATTGACAATTGTCATTGACTTAGACCGCCGGGTTATATGTCTGGCCAAGATTTCATCCTCCGGCAACTCACCCCGGGTCAGGTAAGCCAAATACAAAACTGTCCAATCAGGGATAGCGTGAAGATCCGCCACTAACTGTGCTTCCGGATCAGGGACAGCAAGATCTTCCTCTGTAGGCAATTTGACAGAAGGGTTAAGCAAGATGTCCAGGAACGTGTTAGGTGGCACCGGCTTACGCTGAGACCCTAGCCGGTTCAAAGTATCAGCCGCCTCGTTCTTCCTGCGATCAATATGCTCAACTTGATAACCCTTGAAATGACCCGCAATAGCATCAACCTCTCGACGATAAGCCACCATGAGCGGATCTTTAGAATCCCAGGTACCAGAAACTTGCTGAGCCACGAGATCTAAATTGCCAAGGCACCTCACCCGGCTTAAGTTCATTTCCTTAGCCATCCGAAGACCATGGAGCAAGGCCTCATACTCAGCTGCATTGTTAGTACAGGGGAACATTAGCTGGAGAACATAAGAAAATTTGTCACCTCGTGGGGAAGTCAAGACAACTCCAGCCCCCGAGCCCTCTAACTATCTGGATCCATCAAAGTGAATAGTCCAATATGTGTTATCCGGCTTTTCCTCAGGTGCCTGTAACTCTATTCAATCATTGATGAAATCCACGAGTGCTTGAGACTTGATTGCCATATGCGGCACATACTTTAAACCGTGAGGCCCAAGCTCAATGGCCCATTTAGCAACCCGGCCTGTGGCTTCCCTATTTTGGATGATGTCTCCTAAAGGAGCAGAACTAACCACGGTGATGGGGTGACCCTGAAAATACTGCTTAAGCTTCCGGCTTGCCATGAAAACCCCATACACAAGCTTCTACCAGTGTGGATATCTCTGTTTGGACTCGATGAGCACCTCACTGATGTAGTAAACCGGTCGTTGAACCGGGTACTCCTTGCCTGCCTCTTTCCTTTCCACCATGATGGCTACACTGACGGCCCGGCTATTAGCAGCTACATATAACAACAAAGGCTCTTTATCAATAGGGGCAGCAAGCACGGGCGGCTCGGCCAACTGTTTCTTCAGATCCTCAAATGCTTGATTAGCAGCATCACTACAAACAAAGTGATCCGTCTTCTTCATCATCTGATAAAGCGGAATAGCCTTCTCACCTAGCCGGCTTATGAACCGGCTCAGAGCCGCAATACGACCCGCTAGACGCTGAACATCATTAACACGCGCCGGCTTAGCCAATGAAGTAACGGCTTTGATCTTCTCCGGGTTAGCTTCAATCCCTTTGTTGGAAACCAGAAAGCCCAAGAGCTTGCCTGCCGGTACACCAAAGACACACTTAGCCGGGTTAAGCATCATCTTGTAGACCCGGAGATTGTCAAACGTCTCCTTTAAATCCTAAATTAGGGTCTCTTTCTCTCATGACTTCACCACAATGTCATCTACATAAGCATGAACATTGCGCCCAATCTGATTGTGAAGGCAATTTTGCACACACCGCTGGTAAGTCGCCTGGGCACTCTTGATCCCAAAGGGCATAGACACATAGCAGAAGGCTCCAAACGGAGTAATGAAAGCCGTCTTCTCCTGGTCCTTAACTGCCATCTTGATCTGATGATAACCAGAATAAGCATCCAAAAAACTCAAACGCTCACAACCCGCCGTAGCATCAATGATTTGATCAATACGAGGGAGAGCAAACGGATCAGCCGGACAAGCCTTATTTAAGTCCGTGTAATCCACACATATACGCCAAGTGCCATTCTTCTTAAGTAACAGTAATGGGTTAGCCAACCACTTAGGATGAAAAACTTCAACAATAAACCCGGCCGCCAAGAGCCGGGCACTTCCTCACCGATGGCCTTCCGCCTCTCCTCATTAAATCGGCGAAGAAATTGCTTGACCGGCTTAAATTTCGGATCAATATTAAGAGTGTGCTCAACGAGTTCCCTCGGTACACCCGGCATGTCTGAAGGCTTCCATGCAAAGATGTCCCGGTTCTCACCGATGAACTCGATGAGCGCGCTTTCCTATCGGATCCAGATTAGCACTGATACTGAACTGCTTTGATGAATCGCCAGGGACGAAGTCAACCATTTTGGTGTCATCCGCCGACTTAAACTTGAGCGATGGATCATGCTCCGTGGTTGGCTTTTTCAAGGACGTCATGTCTGCCGGGTCAACATTATCCTTGTAAAATTTCAACTCCTCCGCTGCACAAACCGATTCAGCATAAGCCGCATCACCTTCTTCACACTCCAGGGCCACCTTGCGACTCCCATGCACTGTAATGGTGCCCTTGTAACCCGGCATCTTAAGCTGCAAGTAAACATAGCAACGCCTCGCCATGAACTTAGCATAAGCCGGCTGCCCAAAGAGAGCATGGTAGGGGCTCTTGATGTTGACCACTTCGAAGGTTAAAGTTTCAGACCTGGAATCATGCTCATCTCCAAAGGCAACTTCCAAAGATATCTTACCCACCGGGTAGGCTGACTTACCCGGCACCACACCATGGAAGACAGTGTTTGACGGCTTAAGATTCTTATTTGTCAGTCCCATGCGACGGAAGGTCTCATAATAAAGGATGTTAATGCTGCTACCTCCATCCATGAGCACCTTAGTGAACTTATAGCCCCCAACCTGAGGCGCCACCACAAGAGCCAGTTGACCCGGATTATCAACCCGAGGCGGGTGATCCTCACGACTCCACACTATAGGCTGCTCTGCGCAAATAACGTGGCACTGTAGGCTCAACAGCATTGACTGCCCTCTTATGAAGCTTTTGATCTCGCTTGCACAAACTAGTGGTGAAGACATGGTACTATCCACTATTCAACTCCTTCGGGTTGCTCTGATAACCAGACTGCTGCTGCTGTTGATTCCCCTGATTACTCTGCCGATTGTAACCACCTTGGTTATCGTGGCCTTGAAACCCGGAACTTGAACCGCCGCCTCCGTGACCCATACCATGAGGACTGGACCTTGAACTGCCGTTCAGGCCGGGATTGCGTTGGATGGACTCCCTAAAGCTTCTCATTATGCTGCAATCTCTCCACGTATGGGTAGCCGGCTTTTGATCCGTTCCGTGCTTTGGACATGTCTGATTTACCACTGCATCAAGGTCAAACCTGGGCCCTTGAACCGGCGGTCCCTTACGACGCTGGTTATAACTGCGTGCCCCGGTGTTAGCCACAAAATGATCAGCCTTACGCTTACCATTGCCGCCCTGATTGGCAGGGTTGTACTGCTGTCCCTTCATGCCGCTACTCTTCTTTCCCTTTCCCAATCTTTCATCCTCAGAGTCGGGGTCCTTGGTACCATCGGAGTCGGCGTACTTGACAAGAGCCGCCATTAAAGTACCCATGTCATCACAATGACGCTTGAGTCGTCCAAGCTTTTGCTTGAGTGGAGTAAAACGGCAAATTTTCTCCAACATCAGAATTGCTGAACCGACGTTTATGTTATCTGAAGAGCGTATGATAGTCGAGACCCGACGTACCCAGCTGGTTGTTGACTCGCCCTCTGCTTGAACACAAGAAACCAAATCCATAATCGACATGGGCTGCTTGCATGTATCTTTGAAATTCTGGATGAACCAGGCATTCAACTCCGCCCATGACCCGATGGAATTTGCCGGCAGTCCCTTCAACCAGGTACGAGCCGTCCCTTCCAGCATCATGGTGAAGTACTTGGCGTACGCAGCCTCACTAACATCCAACATCTCCGTAGCCATCTCATAACTCTCAACCCAGGCCTCAGGGGGCTGATCCGCTATGTAATTGGGCACCTTGCGAGGGCCTTTGAAGTTCTTTGGCAAGTGCTCGTTCCGTATAGCTGCCGTTAGACATGGTACACCGAAAGCTCTAGATGTTACACCCACTTCAACTGAAGCCGTCGGGTAAACCAGTGCGTGCTGATGAGCCGCCAGTTGAGCTACCATCTCGGCCTCCCGGTGCGTCGGGTCATGACCATGAAGTTGGTTACGACGCCGCTCGGTACTCGAGACTGCTGGAGAGTCAATGTGCCTACTGTAGCTCTGGCTTGGATGAGGGGTCGCATGAATCCGGTCACGACTATAGGAATGAGCCTGCTGCTGCATCAAAGCCGTCTGAAGAAGCTCCCTAGCCCTCCGGGTTTCAACCGCCGCGGGAGTTTCACCCTCGACTGGCAGAGCCGCCAATTGCGTAGCTGCAGCAATCATGTTATCTAGTGGGGTAGATTAATGACCCGGAGGCGTCACTACGTGCTGAGGCTGGGTATTATTCATATGCGGAGAACGTGCGATGCGCGGCTGACCTGGTGCTCCACCCCGGCGTCTCAACCGTTGGGTTTATCACCGGTGGGTTACTGGCCCCCGCTCCGGGTGTGTTGAAAAGGTCCCTTGACTCATAAACCGAGGGCAGACGACTTTGGTGCTTTCTCCTCAAGACTTCGTTTGGAGCGTACTGATCCACCATGAACCGGTACGAATCTTCTTGAATCCGCTGTGCCTGGGCATTTAAGACGGCCAGCTCTGCAGCCATCCTAGTGTTTTCCGCTGCCAATTCCACCTTAGCCTGCGCTATTTCATCATGCAATTAGCCACATCCACTTTATGTTGTTCCTGGTTGTCTGCGGTTACCTCCACTCCCATCAGAGTCGCCAGATCGTCTAACAGATCTGTTAGAACTTGAGCCGGTGGGCGAACTGACCCGCCAACACCAGTCGCTGTCGCCGCCGCCGCACTGGAGGTCATGGCCGTGGCGGCTGTTGAACCGAGAATCGGCTGGGTGCCAGCCATGAAAATCACCACTCTGTTCGGTGGCTCAAAGGGGTCCGGAATACTGTCGCCATCGGAATAGCCCCCAAGCCGTCCGTCTTGCAACTGATACATTGAGTCGGTTTTGCCTGTGGATGATTCACCATCAGAGTAGATGGCTGTTGGTGTCAAAACCGGCGGATCTCGGGTAGGGTGTCCCGAACTGTGCGTCTAGGATCGATGGTAACAGGAGATGGGGGACACGATGTTTTCCCAGGTTCGGGCCCTCTCTATCTGTCACAGCCCTAGAAACTTCTTGTAATTAGTGGCATTGCATCCATGCATCTTTATCAATTCAATTTAATTTCGAAATGGGGATTAACAAAACCCTAGCACCCCCTCTGGTAATAATAGTTTCAACTGAAAATTTTCTCAATGAACCCAAAATGGCCTTCACAAAATGTTCATCATTTTTGGATTGGTCTTGAACCTCTGCCAAAAATATTGCGCATTTTTCTAGGACAACTTGGATCATTGAATTAAATCATATGGTATTTGCATTTGGGCATTTAAAATGCTATAAAATATTTTGAATGTCCAAATATTCATGAACTGAAATGTTTGCTGTTGGAAATAATCCAAACAGTGGCCTCAAGTAGTTTCGTGATTTTTGAGGTTGTTCTGGTATTTTTCTTAAAGCCACAAAGTTACAGAATAATAGAAAGATATAAACAAAAGAGAGAGAGAGAGGGTTTTACCTGGCGCTCACCTGGCCTGGCCCAGCACGGCCCAGCCCACTGGCCTGTGCCAGTCGTCGTCGTCCTCCCACCAGTCGGACATGGCGCGTGCCCGACGCGCGTGTGCGCTCCGCGCGCCACGCGAGCTCCCTGCGTGCCTGCGTCCCCGCCGCCCTGGATGCCTCCGCGCACGCCACGCAGCCTCCCCGACCGCCCCTCACTCTCTCTCGAGCTCTTCCCCCTCCTCTGCTCTCTCTCCCTCTCATGCCCGAGCGTAGCCGTCGCCGCCGCTCATCGTTGCCGCGACCACCGCCTCCCCCTCGCCCCTCTGACGTGCCCGAGAGCTCCTCCTTGACGTCCCCGTCTTCTGCACCGAGCCAAGCGACGCCGGAAGCTCTGGAACGCCGCCATCGCCGTCTCCTTCAACCTCGGTCCGCCGAGATCGCCGGCGACCGTGCACCCGCTCTGTTGCCTCCCCGATCTCGCCGAGGCCACCGCTGCACCCGCTGTGAGCTCCGCCATCTTTTCCCCCTTCTCCCTGAGCTTGTTCTGTCATCTAGCCGCCTTCTCCTTCGGAGCCGAGATGCTCCGCCATAGGAGCTCGTCGCCGACGCAGCTCCGGCGACCATTTGCTCACGCCAGTGCGTCCAAACGCTTCGCAGCCACATGTAGAGCCTCGCGGTCGCTTCGGTTCATCCTTCTGCACGCCGTAGCGCCGAACCCAACCCCGCCCGAACTCCGGCCGCCGCGGATGACCTCGCCGCGGTCGTCTCCGGCCACCCCAGCTCCCGCCGTCTGCTCCATCAGCTGCGCGCGAGCAGTAGCTCTTGGTAGAGCCTCCCCATGCCCAAAACCATCACCTGTGGGCGATTTCCGAAGCCCTCCGCCGTCTCTGTCCTCGCCGGCGACGAGCCGTGGACCGGGTCCGGCGGGTTTGACCCCGCTTGACCGGGGTTTGACTTCCCCCTGACCCACTGACGTGTGGGCCGCCCCTGTTAATTATTAGTTAGGTTTAGTTTAGTGCTAATTAAGCTAGATTAGTGCTTAACCTAACACTAACTAACTCTCTTAGTTAGTTGTGTCACTGACCAGTGGGTCCCACTGGTCAGGTTTGACCCGGACCAGCCCTGTTGACTTGCTGACATCATCATGATGTCAGGCTGACGCAGTAATCCTTTTCTAGAATTTAAATAAATCTTAAATGATTCATTTATTTCAAAATATGTCCAAAACTTCTAAAAAATCATAGAAAATCAACCGCAACTCCAAATGAATTAAATTATATATGAAAAATGATCAGCAAAATCCAATCTTTCCATCTGTATCATTTTCATGCATGATAAAGCAACTTAACCTTGCTGTATAGATCAAAACATGTAAATGCACTTTGGAAATTCATAGTTTGAATTTGAATTTGAACCTTTGGTTCAAATCAACTCAAACCCTTCTGTTGCTAGCTGCATTACCTCAAATCACATCATATTGCCATGTCATTATCATGCATCATAATTGTTGCATTGCATTGATTGTGTTCTTCTTTGTTTGCCGGTATTTGTCCCCTCTCAGTAGACGTGGTTCCGACGATGAGTTCGATGACACCGATGAAGAACTATATTATCTTCAGAAGTGCCAGGCAAGCAAAACCCCCTTGTTCATTCCTATACAATCCCACTCTCTCGCTCCTGCTCTCTTTTCCTGCATTAGGACAACATCGATTCAACTGTTACATGCTGCGGTAGCTGAACCCCTTTTCCTCTGCATGACCTGTCATTGCCACAGTAAATAGATGAAACCCACTAGCATGAGTAGGAGTTGTTTGAGCCCTGATGTGCCTACTCATTCATGCTTGTTTGTCATGCATGCTACTTCTTAGAGTTAAGTCAGGTCTGATTCACCGGGAATGAATTGGAATGGTGATGAACATGTCCTACTGTGTGTGAGCTAAGTGTGTGAACATGATTTGGTAAAGGTAGCGGTGAGAGGCCATGTAGGAGTACATGGTGGGTTGTCTCACTGGAACCGTCCTTAGGAACTAAGTTCTATGTTTGTGATCCATGAACAGCTACTACCACGCGTTGGGCCCAAAACCAATGGACTCTTGCGACTTATTAACCGCCTTGATCTCTGTCCAGGAGTTGCAACTAGTTTCTGGTGTTTGTAGGATATGTGTTGGAGGCCGTGCATAGTGCTGACCCTAGGGGTGGGCTATGATGCGGTAGATACACCGTGGCACGGTGTACCGGGCGCCCGTTTGGTGTCTCGGGAACCCTGCACACATCGTTTGGGGCTATGAGCGAAACCCCGGCCGGATCTCCTCGCGGATGGAACCCGAATAGGCAATAAACCTAGACTAGAGACTTGTGTGGTTAGTCAGGTCGTGGCCGACTCCCTCGCCAGGCTTTCGCTTGAAGGTTGCCGAGATACACGACGTGTACAATGTGGTAAGTGGCGAGAGCGTGTGTGAAGAAGTACACCCCTGCAGGGTTATAAATGATCTATTCGAATAGCCGTGTCCGCGGTAAAGGACTTCTGGGTTGCCTATAACAGTTCATAGATAACTTGCAGTGGATACTCTAAAACTCGCAAGATAAGCGTGAGTGCTATGGATGGCCTTCTCGTAGGGAGACGGGAGCGGATCCATAGTGGTGTATTGATATGTTGAATATGTGGACTCGTGTGCACCACCTCAAAAGAGTTATCTACAGTCGTAGTTTAGGGTAGCCATCGAGTCAAAGCTGGCTTGCTGCAGTTAAACTCCACCACCCCTTTGTTGATACCGATGCATATGTAGATAGTTCTGATGTAAGTGTTGCTGGGTACATTTGTACTCACGTTTGCCTATTTTTTGTTTTTGCAGAGTGACGTCAGTCTCGTTAGTAGTTCCGCGTGGACTTCGAAGTTTAGCTTGTTACCTCAGCTACGATCTTGTGCCCTCGGCAAGGTCTTGTAGATAGTCAGGCTTCTCAGCCTTTTTCTTTTGTAGTTGTCTGTACTCAGACATGATAAGCTTCCGCATGTGTTATTGCTTGTATGACTTGAATGCTGGGTCATGAGACCCATGTTTGTAATATCTGGCTCTTCGGAGCCTAATGAATAAATACTCTGAGTCGTAGAGTCATGTTGTGATGCCATGTTGTATTTACACATATCGAGCATATTGTGTGTATGATTGAAATGCTTGGTATCTGTGGGATTCGACAACCTAGTTGTTTATCCTTGGTAGCCTCTCTTATGGGGAAATGTAGTCTTGTGCTTCCATGAGCCATAGTAGTCCACCACAGCCCGGTTCACCGGAGTCCTGCTAGCCCAGCACTACTGCTCCGGAACACTTGACTGGTCGGCATGTGTTTCACTTCGTTCCTTTGTTTGTCCCTTCGGGGAAATGTCACGCGGTGACATCCAGAGTCCTGCCTAGCCTGCTACAGCCTGGGTTCCCGGAGTCCTGTTAGCCCACTGCTACAGCCTGGATTCGCATGCTGCTAACCGACATGCTCGATGTTGATTCATGTATGCCTGTCCCCATAAGTTAGTGCCACTTTGGGTTCACGACTAGTCATGTCGGCCCGGGTTCTCTATCATATGGATGCTAGCGACACTATCATATACGTGAGCCAAGAGGCGCAAACGGTCTCGGACCATGGTAAGGCAACACCCATGGGAATACCGTGCATGAGGCCACAAAGTGATATGAGGTGTTACCGGCTAGATTGATGTGACTTGGAATCGGGGTCCTGACAGCGTTGGTATCAAAGCCTGACTGCCTGTAGGATTACCAAACCAAACTGGTCGAAGTTGAGTCTAGAATTTCTTTAGTTATGAGGGAATTGATTGTGGTAGGGAACGTAAGGCTCCTTTTACTTCTTTACCTTATGCCCTTCTGATCTGAGTCATCCTCTTCTTTCCTACGTGGGTTAAGGACTAGGATCTCATCTCTCTATCATGTTCACGTGTTACTAATCCGTAGAACCTTAGGATTGTTGGTTCCAGGCTTCAGTTCAGTTTCTACTAGTTTTAGTATGTTGTCAGTTGAACCAGAACCTTGATATGATGTTGTTAAGTGACTATGCAAATCCTTGTGAATGTCTCAAATCTTTTGAGCATTTACAGCCGTTATGCTGTCCGAGTCATCCCAGGTTTCTAAAGAATCTGATGCATTTGCAAATCCTTCCTCCCAGTTCCCGATGTCCTTTTGGGCCAGATTAAGCGAACTAAACGGTCTGTTGAGGTACTCCATTGCCTTGACATATATTTTGGAACTAGTATTATGACCCTAGGCATCCTAGAGAGTCACCTAGTAATCTAGCCATGTTTTGTGTTCCCAGTGTGATGAATTTGGCCACCATTCTCGAAAGCATCCCGTGATGCCATTTAGTAGTAGGTATTCTACTCCTGGGTTCTTGGCCCAAGATTCACTCTACTTACCTCGTGTTGATAGTGTTGCTCGTACCTTTAGGATATCAGTAACCTTTGCGATAGTCCTCGAGGTCCGTGGTATTTCCTTCTTCCAAATACCATGAACTGCTTATGTAAGAAGTTCTTTTGAACCAAAAGATCACAACCAGAGTGCTCTTGATGAGTTCTCCATACTATATTGTGAATCTTCCAGTTCCACCCTTTCCACATGGGTTATCCGGAAGAAATGTTGAGCTTCGCTCGACATACTAATCTATGCATCCACAACTCAGAAAAATATATGTTCCTTTGAGTTGTCTCTCTTTAGTTGTCATCCAACCCTCGTCTATCAATTGATAGTCTGGAGTAGATGTGCATTCATATTCATCATTGCCTTTTATTCTTGTGGTCTGTCAAGCCACTCTATTCTGGAATGACTAGGAGAAACAAACTCCAGTACCTTGTCCACTTCGAGGATTGGGTCAAAGTAGTTGTATTCCGTGGATCAAAATGCCAATCCAGCTTTTGCTCTGTTCTACCTTGGAGTGTTACCATCTTTATGTCAAGAATGTCATGAGAATTGCACCACCTCTTATGAATTCTTGACGCAGTGATACTTCTCGCTATCATTATTCATTCGTCGGTCCCATGTTGTTGTAACCGGAATGCCGACAAGTGAACCATGATGTGTGAAATCAATACTCCTAGCAACCTTGTTGCTTGGTAGTTAATGGACAATATTCTCATTCTTAGCGTGTTGGTTATTGAATCATCATCCTAAGATTGATCGTGCTACCTAGTCCCTATTTCCGGTGCACTCTTCGATCAACGAGTTTGGATTGTGTCAATCCCTCACTCTTTTGATCAAATCATCTTGCCTTGAAAGCAAGATTGCTCCCGAGCTTAATAACATTTTGGTGGTTCGTTATTTTCTGAATATCCTCTCAGAAGTATCACCGGGTTGTCCCCTGACCGCTATGTTGAGCTCGTGATCAAGCTGGTTTCTTGTAAACCACCCATTCTCTAAGGATCTGTGTGGGTTACCCCTGAACTAGTTGGATAAGCTAAACAATAACTTGGAGAGTTGGAAGATAAAAGCTTTATCCGACTTACTTCATTTTAGGGGATATCTTGTATGTGTGTTGAAGAAAGATGGTATTTTCATCGATTGACCCTCGTGATCAGTTAATGGACCTATCATCTTATCCAATCTTTGATTCGAGTATGGGCTATCCTCAAATCAAATCAGAAACAACGATATTTGTAATGTTGTCTTACTCGTGGTTGGTTCCTCGAGCATACACCATTATATCTTTTGGGTCTGACCAATGCTATCACCTTGTTCACATAGTTGTGGAATTCCATCTCCATTGGAATTTTGATAAGTTGCTGTTGAGCCCATCGGCAACATTCTTATCTTCTCCATGACTCGTGTTGAACATTAAAGCTAGCATTGGAAACTTTGTAAGCATCGCCTTCATGTTCCGCTCATGAGGTATACGTTTGGATGAAAGGAGTGACTTCCTCTAATTCACGTGCATTTGATGTACTGTGCATTCGAGAAAGCTTGTTTTTGCTTCCTCTGGAATCATCCCAAGTTAGTCACGCATATGTGCGAAGTACTCTATGGTTTGATAGGTTGGCCGCCTCCATTCTATATGTGTTTCCTAGCACACCAAGCCACTGATTGATTTGTCAAGGAGAAGAAGTTCCTTCTTAAGAATCATGACTTATGTTAGGACTTCGATATCCTCGATGATGGTTCCTTACCAGAACTCGGTAGTGTTTTATTGTAAGACTACTCTGTGATCATGCTTGTCTTGGACATCATGTTCACATTTATGTAGCAGAACTCGCTCATGTTTTGGAGCTTGCTATCATAGTTCATTTCCCGAGAATCTCGCAACACCATCTCGTCGATTTGTGTTGCAACTTCCATTTTCTTTCTAGACTTGATGGGTCTGGAATATCCGGTTACCAACCAGATCTGAATCTCGGGCAGATATGATGGTTGGAACTTCTCCAAGATCTATGATGTTGGTTCCGACAAGGTTGATGTTCTGGCCGACACACCTCGCCGGAAGATCTATCATTATAGTATCTTGATTGGGCAATTTGTCCGTCTTCTCCATGAGGATTTTTGTGCGACTTTTTCTAGAAGTTGCTCCTTGGGGATTCTTGTGCTCTTAGTTTCTTCGATTTTACCATAACCAATCAAACAGTGGAATCACCCTCGACTGTTGAGTTCTCCTCAGTTACTAGAATCATTCCCAACATTAGCATTTTGTTCCTAGCTTGCACCACCATTGTGCCATTCTACCATGGACTACCCTTCTCGGTAACCTCTCGTCAGGATCATCTTCAAAAGTGGTCCTACCATGGGTCCCATCCATTTCCGATGATAAAGCAAAATCATCCATCGCTTTGTCTTGAACAAGGTAGTCCACATCGTCCATCCTAGTTCGGGAATACCATTCTTTTGAACTCCTTCAAACGATCGTTCGTAAATTGCCTCAGGCTGGTATAAAGAGTTCCAACGATCTTTGTATCAAAAGTAATTCTTTTTGCCACTTCAAAGAATAATTCTACGAGTCACCTTCCCTAAGGTGCCCCGTTATGGAATCATGGCAATTTTTCCTCGCTACTTTGAAACCCTCGTCTATTGTTTCTTCCGTCCCTCCTGATGCATGTGTAACGCCCACGATGCGGCTATATCTCCCACGTGTCGAGGCACGACTTAGAGGCATAACCGCATTGTGGTTATGTCGCAAGAAGGGTCATCTTCACACAATCCCATGTAATGAACAAGAATGGGATAAAGAGTTGGCTTACAATCGCCACTTCACACAATACATAAACAAATCATACATCAATCAGAGTACACACATAGGTCCGACTACGGAACCAAAATAAAAGAAGACAACCCAACTGCTAGATCCCTGATCGTCCCAACTGGGCTCCACTACTGATCAACCAGAAAAGAACAACACAACGAACAAGATCTTCATCGAGCTCCCACTTGAGCTCAGTAGCGTCACCTGCACTGGTCTCATCGGCACCTGCAACTGTTTTGGAAGTATCTGTGAGTCACGAGGACTCAGCAATCTCACACCCGCGAGATCAAGACTATTTAAGCTTAAAGGAAAAGATGGTGTAATGAGGTGGAGCTGCAGCAAGCACTAAGCATATATGGTGGCTAACATACGCAAATAAGAGCGAGAAGAGAAGCAACGGAATGGTCGTGAACTAGCAATGATCAAGAAGTGATCCTGAACACCTACTTACGTCAAAACATAACACAAGAAACCGTGTTCACTTCACGGACTCCGCTGAGAAGAGACCATCACAGCTACACACGGGGTTGATGCATTTTAATTAAACCAAGTGTCAAGTTCTCTACAACCGGACATTAACAAATTCCCATCTGCCTCATAACCGCGGGCACGGCTTTCGAAAGATATAACCCTGCAGGGGTGTCCCAACTTAGCCCATTATAAGCTCTCACAGTCAACGAAGGATATTCCTTCTCCCGGGAAGACCTGATCAGTCTCGGAATCCCGGTTACAAGACATTTCGACAATGGTAAAACAAGACCAGCAAAGCCGCTCAGCATGTGCCTCTGTTCCTGATGCGATAACTCCGTGCATGTAGCTCTGATTCGCGCGTGTAATATGTCAAATTGTTCGTCTCGTGATGCTCTTCATTTTGTTCAATTGCACCATGTTCATTAGAGGTCATCTTGATGCGCAAATCTCTGTTGGAAGAGGGCTAGTTGCTGTTATTCTCTGGTTCTTATCAGAACTTGGAGATTTGTCATTTTTGTGTGTTCAGGATCACTTCTTGATCATTGCTAGTTCACGACCGTTCTATTGCTTCTCTTCTCGCTCTTATTTGCGTATGTTAGCCACCATATATGCTTAGTGCTTGCTGTAGCTCCACCTCATTACACCATCTTTTCCTTTAAGCTTAAATAGTCTTGATCTCGCGGGTGTGAGATTGCTGAGTCCTCGTGACTCACAGATACTTCCAAAACAGTTGCAGGTGCCGATGAGACCAGTGCAGGTGACGCTACTGAGCTCAAGTGGGAGCTCCATGAAGATCTTGTTCGTTGTGTTGTTCTTTTCTGGTTGATCAGTAGTGGAGCCCAGTTGGGACGATCAGGGATCTAGCCGTTGGGTTGTCTTCTTTTATTTTGGTTCCGTAGTCAGACCTATGTGTGTACTCTGATTGATGTATGATTTGTTTATGTATTGTGTGAAGTGGCGATTGTAAGCCAACTCTTTATCCCATTCTTGTTCATTACATGGGATTGTGTGAAGATGACCCTTCTTGCGACATAACCACAATGCGGTTATGCCTCTAAGTCGTGCCTCGACACGTGCAAGATATAGCCGCATCGTGGGCGTTACAGCATGTTTGCCTCTCAGCTCCAGAGATGTTTCTATGTCCCATTCCGTGAGTTGATCTTGTGATCATTAAGATGATCCTAATGTCGGGACCCCGATTCTAAGTCACACCAATCTAGCATGTAACACCTCATATCACTTTGCGGCCTCACGCACGGTATTCCCACGGGTGTCGCCTTACCATGGCCCGGGACCGTTTGTGCCTTTTGGCTCACGTATATGACAATGTCGCTAGCATCCATATGACAGAGAACCCGGGCCGACATGGCTAGTCGTGAACCCAAAGCGGCACTAACGTATGGGGACAGGCATACATGAATCAACGTCGAACGTGTCGGTCAGCAGCGTGTGAATCCGGGCTGTAGCACTGGGCTAACAGGACCCCAGGAACCCGGGCTGTAGCAGGCTAGGCAGGACTCCGGATGTCACCGCGTGACATTTCCCCGAAGGGACAGACACAGGAACGATGTGAAACACATGCCAGCCAGTCAAGTGTCCAGAGCAGTAGTGCTGGGCTAGCAGGACTCCGGTGAACCGGGCTGTAGCGGACTACTATGGCTCAAGGAGGCACTAGACTACATTTCTCCATAAGAGAGGCTGCCAAGGATAAACAACTAGATTGTCGGATCCCACACATAGCAATACACGTTACACGTATGCATAACATGCAAGTATGTGCTGTACAACATGGCATCACAACATAACGCAAACTCATATAGATAAAAGGCCCAGAAGAGCCACATAGCATTAAGTACAAACAGGGGTCACATGACCCATCATTCAGAGCATATAAGCAACGGAAGCATTACATGTCTGAGTACAGACAACTACAAAAGAAAAAGGCTGAGAAGCCTGACTATCTACAAGACCCTCCCAAGGGTTCAAGATCGTAGCTGAGGTACAAGCTACTCGTCGAAGTCCAAGCGGAGCTACTAGTAAGACTGAAGTCTCCGCTGCAAAAACATGAATAAAGCAACATGAGTACGAAGGTACTCAGCAAGACTTACATCAGATCCTATCATACATGCATTTGTATCAAGAAGGTAGGGTGGGGTTTAGTTGCAGCAAGCCAGCTTTGACTCAGTGGCTATCCTGTTCTACGACTGCGAGAATCTTCTTTGAGGTAAGAAGGCGCACACGAGTCCACTAATCACCACCTCAATACACTACTATGGATTCATTCCCGTCTCACTACGAGAAGCCATCCATAGCACTCACACTTATCTTGAGCATTTTAGAGTATCCACTTCAAGTTGTCTATGTACCACGTAAGCATCCAAGAAGTCCATAACCGAGGACACGGCTATTCGAATAGATCATGATAACCCTGCAGGGGTGTACTGCGTCACACACGCTCTCGCCACTTACCGCCATGTACACGTCATGTACCTCGGCAACCTTCAAGCGGAAGCCTGGCGAGGTGTCGGCCACGACCTGGCTAACCACACAAGACTCTAGTCCAGGTTTATCGCCTATTCGGGTTCCATCCGCAAGGAGATCCGGCCGGGGTGTCGCTCATGGCCCCAAACGATGTGTACAGGGTTCCCGAGCCCACCATCCGGGTGCCACTCGGTACACCGGCCACGTGTGCCTAGTCTGTCCCAAGCCCACCCTGCCGGGTGCCACTCGGTAGAAAAATAACACTACCTACAAACACCAGAAACTAGTTGCAACTCCTGGACAGAGACCAAGTTGGTTAATAAGTCGAGAGGGGCACTTAAGCATTCCAATGTGTGGTAGTAACTAGTCATTGGACAACATACACAGAACTCAGTGCTTAAGGATGGTTTCAGTGAGACAACCCACCATGTACTCCTACATGGCCTCTCACCGCTACCTTTACCAAATCATGTTCACACGCTTAACTCTCGGCACCAGAACATATCGTAACACTCCAATTCATTCCCAATGAACCAGACCTGACACAACTCTAAGCAATAGCAGGCAAGGCATGGTAGGAACACAACATGGCTCAATCAATTCCTACACATGCTAGTGGGTTTCAACTATTTACTGTGGCAATGCCAGGTCATGCAGAGGAATGGGTTCGACTACCGCAGCATAAAGTAGCAGTTGAATCGTTGTTGTCCGAATGCAGTAAAAGAGAGCAGGAGCGAGAGAGTAGGTTTGTATCGGAATGAACAAAAGGGGTTTGCTTGCCTGGTAGATCAACAGGGTGGCACTGCTCCTCAGACAGGTACTCTGGAACACTCTCCGGAGCAGGACCTATCGAGAGGGAACGGTGTCGACAGTCAAAACACAATCATATGCAACAATATGATGCATGAATATGGCATGAATATGTGATGTATTTTGAGCCAATGCATTTAGCATTCAACTTGGAAGAGATCCATTTGAACCAAAGGTTCAAATGCAACTCTAATTTAAGTCCTTATATATGCCATTTATATGTTTTCACTTATACAGTAGGTATAAGTTGGTTTGTCATGCATGAAACTAGTACAGATGGATAGATTGCATTTTTCTGATAATTTTTCATATATAAATTATTTAAATCTGAGCTACGGTTGAATTTCTATGAATTTTAGAAGTTTTACTAATTTTCTGGAATTTCCTGATTTATTTTAAATCCAGAAAAAGGGTTTATTGCATCAGCACTGCGTCATCATGACGTCAGCGGGTCAACGGTGCTGACCTGGTCAACCTGACGTGTGGGGGCCACACGTCAGTGACTCAGTGTTAACCCGAGGGGTTTTCTAGTTAATCTAAATTATCTAGCGGTGCTGGGGCCCATTGTCAGTGTTAGTGGGGGTAGATTACAGGGTGATTAGCCTTAAGCTAATCACCTGACAAGTCGGGCCCACATGGCAGGCCGGAGAGGTCGTCGCCGGCGACCTCTGGATGCGGCGGCGTCCGCGATATAGGCCACGGGGGCGGCAGCTGAGGGCACCGGGGCGTAGCCCGGGCTCGTCCGCATCCAGCGGAGGCGACGGGAGGACGCAGGGTGGCCGGAGCTCGCCGAAGCAGAGCTCGCGGCGGCGAGGAGCTACGGCCATGGTGGGAGTCGGGGCTACAGCGCGGGAACGGAGAAACGAAGAGAGGGGAACGGGGCAGGAGCTCACGGTGGACTCGACGGCATCGTCGGAGAGCTCGGGGACTCACTGGAGACGGTGGGGCCGCGAAGACAATCTCCGGCGGACGGAGTTGAGGACGACGGCGATGGAGGCGCTCCAGGGCGTTCCGGCTTGCGTGGCTCAGCGGAGGGGTTCAGCGCGAGGAGGCGGAGCTCTGGGACACGACGGAGGTGCGAGGGGATGGCGAGGAGCGCGGGGCAGCGAACGGCGGCGACCGGCGCGTTCGGGCGTCGCGGGAGAGAGCGGGAGAGAGAAGGGGAGAGGCGCAGGAGAGAAGGAGTGAGGCCTGGAGGGGTCGTGGCGTCGTCCAGGCGACCGAGGCGTCGAGGGAGGGGAGGGCAGGCAGGCAGCTGCCGTGGCGCGCATGCGCGCGGCGTGCGGCGACCACGCACCCTGTCCCTCTGGCGCGAGGAGGGGGACGACTGGCGCTGGCCAGTCAGCTGGGCTGGCCTGCTGGGCCAGGCCAGGCCGCACAGTGCCAGGCCGCAGGTAAGCTCCCTTTTCCTATTTCTTTTTCTTTTCTAATTTTCTGACATTTGTTTGGTTTAATAAAAATACTAAACCATTTTATTTACTTATGCCAATTTTTATAGGGGCTAGTGGTATTATTCCAGAACTCCTCAACAAATGGCATAATTTTTGGACAATATTATATATATATAACAATATATATCCAAAGCAAATAATTACTGCATTAATTCCAAATGCCCAACATAAATATTTATGATCTCCTAAAATATTGGTTTGGTTTTTATCTCTGTCCAATATTTTCAGAGAGCAACATGAACATTTTCTTGGACCCTTTTGGAGCAATTTTTATCTGGGTCATTTCCAGATATGATTCTGAGGGTTTCACAGATCCCCATTTCAAATTTAAATGAAATTTAGACATGATGCACACATGACTAGCTAGTCTAGGTCATACCAGAACTAGGGACGTGACACCTAAGTTGCTCGAACCTCAGGAAGATTGATTCTTCTAAAATTCCCCTTTCTACTCGTTGTCATGTTGGATGTAGTTCTCAAAGCAAAGACGTGAAGATAAATGTGATGCAATGTATCAGTATCTTCGAGAAGGGCAGTTGGTTCGAGAAGACTGTGATAGTTTTGTGACCCCTCTGTCTTCTTACTTCACTTTTTGAATCTCGGGACGAGATTCTTGTTTAGTGGGGGTGAGTTGTCACAACCCTAGAAATCTTCTTGTAATTAGTGGCATTGCATCCCTGCATCTTTATCAATTTCAATTTAATTTCGAAATGGGGATTAACAAAACCCTAGCACCCCCTCTGGTAATAATAGTTTCAACTGAAAATTGTCTCAATGAACCCAAAATGGCCTTCACAAAATGTTCATCATTTTTGGATTGGTCTTGAACCTCTGCCAAAAATATTGTGCATTTTTCTAGGACAACTTGGATCACTGAATTAAATCATATGGTATTTGCATTTGGGCATTTAAAATGCTATAAAATATTCTAAATGTCCAAATATTCATGAACTGAAATGTTTGCTGTTGGAAATAATCCAAACAGTGGCCTCAAGCAGTTTCGTGATTTTTGAGGTTGTTCTGGTATTTTTATTAAAGCCACAAAGTTACAGAATAATAGAAAGATATAAACAGAAGAGAGAGAGGGTTTTACTTGGCGCTCACCTGGCCTGGCCCAGCACGGCCCAGCCCACTGGCCTGTGCCAGTCGTCGTCGTCCTCTCGCCAGTCGGACAGGGCGCGTGCCCGACGCGCTCGTGCACTCCGCGCGCCACGCGAGCTCCCTGCCTACCTGCGTCCCCGCCGCCCTGGATGCCTCCGCGCACGCCACACAGCCTTCCCGACCGCCCCTCACTCTCTCTCAAGCTCTTCCCCCTCCTCTGCTCTCTCTCCCTCTCATGCCCGAGCGTAGCCGTCGCCGCCGCTCATCGTTGCCGCGACCACCGCCCCCCCTCGCCCCTCTGACGTGCCCGAGAGCTCCGCCTTGACGTCCCCGTCTTCTGCACCGAGCCAAGCGACGCCGGAAGCTCTGGAACGCCGCCATCGCCGTCTCCTTCAACCTCGGTCCGCCGAGATCACCAGCGACCGTGCACCCACTCTGTTGCCTCCCCGAGCTCGCCGAGGCCACCGCTGCACCCGCTGTGAGCTCCGCCATCTTTTCCCCTTCTCCCCGAGCTCGTTATGTCCTCTAGCCGCCTTCTCCTTTGGAGCCGAGATGCTTCGCCGCAGTAGCTCGTTGCCGACGCAGCTCCTGCGACCATTTGCTCGCGCCAGTGCGTCCAAACGCTTCGTAGCCACACGTAGAGGCTCGCGGTCGCTTCGGTTCATCCTTCTGGACGCCGTAGCGCCGAACCCAACCCCGCCCGAACTCCGGCAGCCGCAGGTGACCTTGCCGCGGTTGTCTTCGGCCACCCCAGCTCCCACTGTATGCTCAATCAGCTGCGCGCGAGCAGCAACTCTTCGTAGAGCCTCCCCACGCCCAAAACCATCGCCTGTGGGCGATTTCCGAAGCCCTCCGCCGTCTCTGTCATCGCCGGCGACGAGCCATGGACCGGGTCCGACGGGTTTGACCCCGCTTGACCGGGGTTTGACTTCCCCCCTGACCCACTGACGTGTGGGCCTCCGCTGTTAGTTATGAGTTAGGTTTAGTTTAGTGCTAATTAACCTAGATTTAGTGCTTAACCTAACAATAACTAACTAGGTTAGTTTGTTGTGTCACTGTCCAGTGGGCCCCACTGGTCAAGTTTGACCCGGATCAACCCTGTTGACTTGCTGACATCATCATGACATCACGCTGATGCAGTAATCCTTTTCTAGAATTTAAATAAATCTTAAATGATTTATTTATTTCAGAAAATGTCCAAAACTTCTAAAAAATCATAGAAAATCAACCGCAACTCCAAATGAATTAAATTAGATATGAAAAATGATCAGCAAAATCCAATCTTTCCATATGTACCATTTTCATGCATGATAAAGCAACTTAACCTTGCTGTATAGAGCAAAACATGTAAATGCACTTTGGAAATTCATAGTTTGAATTTGACTTTGAACCTTTGGTTCAAATCAACTCAAACCCTTCTGTTGCTAGCTGCATTAGCTCAAATCACATCATATTGCCATGTCATTATCATGCATCATAATTGTTGCATTGCATTGATTGTGTTCTTCTTTGTTTGCCGGTATTTGTCCCCTCTCAATAGACGTGGTTCCGACGATGAGTTCGATGACACCGATGAAGAACTATATTATCTTCAAAAGTGCCAGGCAAGCAAAAACCCCTTGTTCATTCCGATACAATCCCACTCTCTCGCTCCTGCTCTCTTTTCCTGCATTAGGACAACATCAATTCAACTGTTACATGATGCGGTAGCTGAACCCCTTTTCCTCTGCATAACGTGTCATTGCCACAGTAAATAGATGAAACCCACTAGCATGAGTAGGAGTTGTTTGAGCCCTGATGTGCCTACGCATTCATGCTTGTTTGTCATGCCTGCTACTGCTTAGAGTTGAGTCAGGTCTGATTCATCGGGAATGAATTGGAATGATGATGAACATGTCCTACTGTGTGTGAGCTAAGTGTGTGAACACGATTTGGTAAAGGTAGTGGTGAGAGGCCATGTAAGAGCACATGGTGGGTTGTCTCATTGGAACCGTCCTTAGGAACTGAGTTCTGTGTTTGTGATCCATGAACAGCTACTACCACGCGTTGGGCCCGAAACCAATGGACCCTCTCGACTTATTAACCGCCTTGATCTCTGTCCAGGAGTTGCAACTAGTTTCTGGTGTTTCTAGGATATGTGTTGGAGGCCGTGCGTAGCGCTGACCCTAGGGGTGGGCTATGATGCGGTAGATACACCGTGGCACGGTGTACCGGCCGCCCATTTGGTGTCTCGGGAACCCTGCACACATCGTTTGGGGCTGTGAGCGAAACCCTGGCCGGATCTCCTCGCGGATGGAATCCGAATAGGCAATAAACCTGGACTAGAGACTTGTGTGGTTAGTCAGGTCGTGGCCGACTCCCTCGCCAGGCTTTCGCTTGAAGGTTGCCGAGATACACGACGTGTACATGGTGGTAAGTGGCGAGAGCGTGTGTGAAGAAGTACACCCCTGCAGGGTTATAAATGATCTATTCGAATAGCCGTGTCCGCGGTAAAGGACTTCTGGTTTGCCTGTAAAAGTTCATAGATAACTTGGAGTGGATACTCTAAAACTCGCAAGATAAGCATGAGTGCTATGGATGGCCTTCTCGTAGGGAGACGGGAGCGGATCCATAGTGGTGTATTGATATGGTGAATATGTGGACTCGTGTGCGCCACCTCAAAAGAGTTACCTACAGTCGTAGTTTAGGGTAGCCATCGAGTCAAAGCTGGCTTGCTGCAGTTAAACTCCACCACCCCTTTGTTGATACCGATGCATATGTAGATAGTTCTGATGTAAGTCTTGCTGGGTACATTTGTACTCACGTTTTCCTATTTTATGTTTTTGCAGAGAGACGCCAGTCTCGCTAGTAGTTTCTCGTGGACTTCGACGTTTAGCTTGTTACCTCAGCTACGATCTTGTGCCCTCGGCAGGGTCTTGTAGATAGTCAGGCTTCTCAGCCTTTTTCTTTTGTAGTTGTGTGTACTCAGACAAGATAAGCTTCCGCATGTGCTATTGCTTGTATGACTTGAATGCTGGGTCATGAGACCCATGTTTGTAATATCTGGCTCTTCGGAGCCTAATGAATAAATACTCCGAGTCGTAGAGTCATGTTGTTATGCCATGTTGTATTTACACATATCGAGCATATTGTGTGTATGATTGAAATGCTTGGTATGTGTGGGATTCGACAACCTAGTTGTTTATCCTTGGTAGCCTCTCTTATGGGGAAATGTAGTCTTGTGCTTCCATGAGCCATAGTAGTCCGCTACAGCCCGGTTCACCGGAGTCCTGCTAGCCCAGCTCTACTGCTTCGGAACACTTGACTGGCCGGCATGTGTTTCACTTCGTTCCTGTGTCTGTCCCTTTGGGGAAATGTCACGCGGTGACATATAGGGTCCTGCCTAGCCTGCTATAGCCCGGGTTCCCGGAGTCCTGTTAGCCCAGTGCTACAGCCCGGATTCGCACGCTGCTGACCGACATGCTCGATGTTGATTCATGTATGCCTGTCCCCGTAAGTTAGTGCCACTTTGGATTCATGACTAGTCATGTCGGCCCGGGTTCTCTGTCATATGGATGCTAGCGACACTATCATATACGTGAGCCAAAAGGCGCAAACGGTCCCGGGACATGGTAAGGCGACACCCGTGGGAATACTGTGCGTGAGGCCGCAAAGTGATATGAGGTGTTACCGGCTAGATCGATGTGACTTGGAATCGGGGTCCTGACGCTATCGAGGAATTACCCTACTTCCTGCTTGATTGATTCCTATGAATATGAGTATTACAAGAGTTGATCTACCACGAGATCGTAGTGTCTAAACCCTAAAATCCTAGCCTGTATGACTATGGTAATTAATATATCCTTTCCAGACTAACCCCTTTGGTTTATATAGACACCGGGGGGGGGAGGGAATCTAAGGTTACGTAGAGTCAGTTACATAAGAAGGAATCTTCATAGTCGGTCGCCAAGCTTGCCCTCCACGCCAAGTAGACTCATATCTGGACATGGGTACGGTCTTTGGCCTTCATGTCTTCACAGCCCATCAGTCCGGCCCAATGGATAACAGGCCGGACGCCCGAGGACCCCTTAGTCCAGGACTCCCTCAGTAGCCCCTGAACCTAGCTTCAATGACGAGGAGTCCGGCGCGCAGATTGTCTTCGACATTGCAAGGCTGGTTCCCTTCTATCCGAACCCCTAGTTGATCTTCGGATGTGATGATTGTATCCGGACCTGTCACACACACCATACACAACCGCCGAGAGAATATATTTTTACACGAGTTCCATCCGCTGACAACTTTTCGTAGCACGACAGTACGTTTGACCGGTCATAATTCTGAACCGTTTTTGTGTTCGACGTTCCACGTCCCGAGATGCGGTTGCCATTGGCACATCTTGGCAAAGCAGAGATCGTGTCCCCTTATCGTGGGATTCTCATCAATGCGGGTATGTGTAATCCGACTGTGCCGTTTATACGGTCCTTGGGAATAGGTGAATCTTAAGGCGAGTGAGGAGGCGCTTGATATTCAGGGCCTTTATAAGGGGATAGGGATTCCCTCTTCCCCTCTCACGCCTTCTCTCTGTCTCCGCCCTTCCGATCTCGAGCTCCAGCGCCCAAGTTCTCATCTCCTTTCCACTCAAGCAACCATGTCCGGATCCGGAGGCCAGGGCAAGTGGATGGTCTCCTCCGTCAAGGAGGAGGACATTAATGAACTTCGGGCGACCGGTTATCTGGTGAAGGAGATCGCCCACCGTCTGCCGGCCGAGGGACAGGTCGTCCCCATGCCAATGCCCACCGAGAGGGTAGTATTCATCCCCCATTTCTTCCGCGGGCTAGGGTTTCCGCTCCACCCTTTCGTCCGCGGGTTGATGTATTATTACGGGATAGATTTCCATGATCTATCCCTGAATTCCTTCCTCAACATCTCGGCATTCATAGTTGTGTGTGAGGCCTTCCTCCGTATCCATCCCCACTTCGGGTTGTGGCTCAAAGTCTTCAATGTGAAGCTGAAGGTGGTGGATGGCCAGCACGCGGAGTGTGGAAGAGCCATGGTGAGCAAGCTACCCAACGTCTCCTGACCGAAAGGCACTTTTGTGGAGACGGTAAAGGAGTGGTAGAGACAATGGTTCTACATCACAGAACCCCACGGCACCACCTGGGCCGCGGCTGCCGAATTCTGCCCCAGTGCTCCCATGCGACTCACCTCCTGGGTCGAGAAGAGTCCGGACTGGTGTTCGCCCGATGAGCTGATAGCGTTGCAGACGCGCGTCCAGATCATGATAGCCAAGGATGTCAAGCTCGTTGATGTAGTTCAGGTGATGCTAGTTCACCGGATTCTCCCCTGCCAGCGCAGAAGTCGCCCTCTATGGGATTTTAATCCGAAGAAGCATCAAACCCTGGTGAGGCTCTTCGAAACCACCCATGAGGATGCCTAGAAGTTGCTTTTTAAGGGCAACAAGAAGCCACCCGCCACGGATTCAGACCGTGGTCACGATTGTAAACACCCCGCCAGCGAGGTATGCTATTTCTGACGTATCCCCAACTTAATTATTTCGGAGATGATGTCTGAGTTTATCATTGCATTTTTAGGACTGGATGGAGAGGCCGAAGCGGATCCAGTGTCCGGCTCCGCTGCTTGAAGAACTGGTCATCCCGCGTCTAGCGAAGATGCTGGTGCCGGCGCCATAAAAGGCGCCGGAGAAGAAGGCCAAGGGGGCCAAGAGTGGCCCCCGTCGCAAGGGCACTTCGGACGTGATGTCCGAAGACGACGAAGCTCATTCCTCTGTCCCTAAGGACAATGACAAGGAAGAGGAGGAGGAGGAGGAGGAAAACAACCCCCCCTGAGGAGAGGAAGAAGAAGAGGGCGGCTTCGGCGCATCTGGAGGCGGAAACGCCCAAGAAGGGGAAGGGCGTCCCAGCGGTCAACACCGCGTGGGACGTTGACAGCAGTCCGCAACGGCGCCCCCGCACTAAGCCCCAGGCCGCATCGTAAGTGACATGGCTCGCTCATGCGCACATCCGGCCCTTTCTTTTCATTATCTTGACATAGTTAACTGTACTATTGCAGTCCGGCCCGCGACCTTATCTAGTGATCCTCATCTGGAGGTTCGTTGGCTCCATCAGAGATGGCGAGCATGTCGCCACCGCCTGCTTATTCCCCCGGGGCCAGGGACAACACCGAAGTGTTGTCCCGGAGGACCGCTCCGAACCGTGGAGGAGCCCAGGGCGCTGTCCGGGAGGCGCCACAAGGCGAGACCTCCACTGCTAGACACATGGGGGAGCCGCTCCCCATGGAGACTGGCGAAGAGGGCCGCATCCAGTTCGGCCCTCAGCCGAATACCATTCCGGAGACCCATATGGCTCCGGAGTCGGGCGGGCAGCCCCCTTTGAAGGAGGGGGTGCGCCGCTTCCACCGGTGGCCCCTGTCCATCCAGGGGCGCCGGATAACCTGATGGAGGCGCTACGAGGCGCCTCCGTCATGGACGAGCACCGTGTTCTTATGGGTGCGGTGATCGAGAAGGTTCAGTCCGCCAAGAGTGGACTGAATGAAGCCTACAGCAACTTGTTGACAGGTTTTGAGGTAAGAAAGAGAAAAGCCCCATGTAGATAGTAGCCCCTGAGACACTGTCCGGTGTTCGGCAAGAAGAGCCGGACAGAGGATCAATCTTTTGTTATAGGAGATTAACGCAATATGTATGGATAAGCAGGCGTCGCTGTTGGCCGCAACCTCACATGCTACCGAAGTCTCTGAACTGAGGCAGAGGCTGGAGCGGACCGAGAACGAGCTCGGCGAGGTTAGGGTTCGGCTCTGGGAGAAGCAAGGTGAGTGACGACTTGCTGTGTGTTTGGAAGGAGTTGGCGCTGTATATTGACCGCGGTGTCGTAATATTTGCAGGAGCCACAACCGAGGTCGAGGCCCCGAGGAAGGCCCTGGGCGAGGCAGAGGAGAAGGCTGTCCATCAGCAAGCCGCCCGTAAGAAGCTCAAGGCCCGGGTCAAAGAAGTCCAGCAGGAGCTCGAGGATGCGGTGAAAAAATGCGAGGCCTTGGAGCATGATGCGTCGGTTCAAGGGGCTGAACTCGCCAAGGCTCGTCAGAGCGCGGAGACCGCACAGAATGAGGCCCAGGCCGCCCTCCAGGAGATCCAGGAGGCCAAGAAGATCACAGCGGGTAAGGCATTTAAGATGCAAAGCAAGTATGCGGAGAAGCAGTACCTTTTACTAACCCGGGTTCGGAGTTCCCGAGGGGCTTTTGTGGATTTGCCACGCAGTGTATCATACGCAGCGGAGTTATATCGAGCCGAAGGAGGGGGTTCTACAGAGAAGCTATTCTGGTCGCAATATGCGGTGCCAGAGCATCCCGTGTCCTTCACCGATCAGCTGAAACAGCTGGTGGAGCTGCATAGGGTGGCCGAACTAGCCATTAAGGATTTGATAATCCGGCTATGGCCAGCCGAAGCTATGCCAGGCAGCTACTTCGAACTCGTGAGGCGGATGGTGAACGCCTGTCCTCGGCTGGACGTCGTCAAGCGCTCGGCCTGTATTGAAGGTGCGCGCATGGCCTTCGCCCGTTGCCAGATGTGGTGGGCAAAGTTGGACGCCATCGAGGTGACCAGAGCGCCACCGGAGGGCAAGGAGCACCGCACGCCCGAACGGTATTTTGCGGATGTCCTGGAGGGGTCTCGCCTTGCGGCAGCACAATGTTCACATGACATTGTATTTGAATAAATGTGTTCATGTTGCCTTTGCCTTGTATTATGGAAACAAAGCCTGTTTTGTAATGTAATTTTGTTATGCTTTAATTGTTTCCTCCTGTGCGGCCGTGTTGTATGTAATCTGAGGGTTGGCCAGTCGTCGACTTCTGCCCTCACGTAGGTAGTACGGAGAAAATACCCTACTTCCTGCTTGATTGATCTTGATGAATATGAGTATTACAAGAGTTGATCTACCGCGAGATCGTAGTGGCTAAACCGTAAAAGCCTAGCCTGTATGACTATGGTAATGAATATATCCTTTCGAGACTAACCCCCCGGTTTATATAGACACCGGGGGGAATCTAGGGTTACATAGAGTCGGTTACATAAGAAGGAATCTTCATAGTCAGTCGCCAAGCTTGCCCTCCACGCCAAGTAGAGTCCAATCTGGACACGGGTATGGTCTTCGGCCTTCATGTCTTCACAGCCCATCAGTCCGGCCCAATGGATAACAGGCCGAACGCCCGAGGACCCCTTAGTCCAGGACTCCCTCAATGGCCGTCTCACCGCCAGACACGGAGCCTTCCAATTCGGCCCCATGGATACATCCAACAAAGGCATGCTTCACGGCGGGTTTAACCTGGGCGAGTCGTGCACGCTGAGCCATCTTGATGATGTCGGTGCAGATGTCCGGCTGAGGGCCCGGTTCGCCGATCTTGCCGATGAAGACATGGATTCCGCCGAAGGGGACCCGGTACCCGTACTCAATTGAGCCGGCCTCGGGGCCCCAGGCTACATCGTCGATGTAGAGCTTGCCGCGACGACTCTTGGTCATCTGGCCCATGGCGTATCCCTTGATCCCTTCAAAGCTGCCCTTTAAGAACTCAAAACCATCGTGCATTGGCCCCACAATGGGCGCCAACTGTCGTGGAAGTGTCACGGCAGATGTCCTCATGTAAGGACTTAGTTGTGGAGCCATTGCAACGAGGTTAGCTTAAAGGGGTTAAAACAGGACAAAGGACACGAGGAGTTTATACTAGTTCGGCCCCTTGCGGTGAAGGTAAAGGCCTACTCCAGTTGAGGTGGTATTGCTAGGGTTTCGATGACCAGGGAGCTAATACGCTTTGCCTGGCTCTCGATTTGTTGTTTTCTTGCCCTAAGCCGCTGCCGGGTCGTCCCCTTATATACACGGGTTGACGCACTGCGGCCTACAGAGTCCCGCCGGCTCATACAAAGTGTCCGGCTCGGTGACTTATCTCTCATGCCTTATAATACAAGTTTACATATACATGGATGTTTATACTTGTGGGCCTTAAGACGCCTTCGGGTTTGGGCCTTCTAACAAGCCTGTCTATGAACCGCCATCTTAATATACTCTTTGGGCTACATTGAGATGAACCACCATAGGGATGACCCGGCCCCTCCTGGGCGGGTCATATTTAATAGTCATATCCCCAACACCCAGGTTCGGGCCCTCTTGATGGAGGTAATACCCTACTTCCTGCTTGATTATCTTGGATGAATATGGGGGTTTACAAGAGTTGATCTACCTCGAGATCGTAATGGCTAAACCCTAGATGTCTAGCGTGTATGATTATGATTGCCCCTACGGACTAAACCCTCCACTTTATATAGACATTGGAGGGACCTAGGGTTGTACAGAGTCGGTTTACAGAGGAAGGAATCTACATATCCGAACGCCAAGCTTGCCTTCCACGCAAAGGAGAATCCCATCCGGACACGGGAAGAAGGCTTCTGTCTTGTATCTTCATGGCCCATTAGTCCGTGTCCGCGTTCTGGAAACGGGGGTCCCCAGACTTGCCTGCCTGCGGCCCACGGCGTGGCTGTGCTAGCAGGCCTGTACGGCCCATCTTCATCAACAAGGCGTTCAAGACCCTCGCGAGGGGCCAAGCCTCGCGAGGCGGACGACACAAGACCTCCTCAGGAGCGGCGTCACCAGGTTCGCTCGTGAGGAGCAGAGAGATCAAGGCAGGGCAAACCTCGCGAGGTTCTCATGACGCGAGCCATGACGATCGAGACCAGGCGGGCGCCATGCGGGTGCGAGCGAGCACAATGTCCTTGTTTCCCATTTGGTGCTAAGGGGGCAAGCGCAGGCGCAGAGTACCGAGGCATCAAGCAAAGGTTTCCATATCAGTGCAACGAGACCAAGACCAGCAGGACGGCAAGACGGAGGTCACCATGGAGCCCAAGGCGGCATCACCACCAGAGCCTTTTGAAGGCGAAGACCGCTTTTATCAGGATAAGCTGTACTAGCTGTCCCCTTTCAAATTGGCCGTTGTTGGCTCCCTTCCTGCTCAATATTTGGGAAGAGGACCAGGGCCTATATAGGTAGAACTAGCCACCACAGTAGGGGCATTTGATCCAGGGGCATCTGATCCAGAGGCATCTCGCTTGATCCTTAGCCACACACCAAGCACAAGAACACCTCAACCTCAGGAGGCTGTTCTTCCCCTTGTACTGTTCATCATCAGCCTAAGAGGCAATCCACCACCACCACACTGGAGTAGGGTATTACACCACAACGGTGGCCCGAACTAGTATAACTCTTGTGTCTTTTGTGTTGTGAGTTCGTCGAGTTCCTCCGCGAGATCTTAGCAAACCTAGGGTGTGGATCGGTAGGAGGGAAAGAACTTCGCGCACACCCCAGAGTTCGAACCTTAAGGGTTTTTCCAGAACCCATGATCCGACATTTGGCGCGCCAGGTAGGGGTGCACCGGAGCATCTTCCCCGCCAATCGATCTACCGACGCTCCGCGGTCCTGATGTCCAGCGACCCGAGGGCCGACTCCGACTGCTGGGCAGCCTGGCCCGCCCGGGCGGCGCCACCTGCCCATGAAGCCCTCAACCCCGCGCTCCAGGCGGCATGGGCGCCACCTAACGCGCTGGGCGCGGGCGGCGCGGCCAGGCGCCGTCCACCCTCACTCCACGACAAGCGCGAGCCGCTGCAAGGGCCGCAAGCCATGCCGCAGCAACGGTGCCACACACCCGGCGGGAGCAGGCGAACATGCGGGCCGCGCTCACAGTGGTGCGAGACTTGCTGCGGTACCGACTGATGGAGAGCGGCCGGGATGCACTGCTGGAATGTGTCGCCGAGCTGCTGGATGCGGCGGCGTGAGGAGCGCCGCCCTTCTTCTATCTTCTCCCTTCTCAGGCCGCTACTGGATCTCACGGCGGGCCTCGCCGCAACCACGCGTCCTCGGGTGTGCCTGGGGGCTTCGCCGACACCAGCACGGCCGGTGGCGCCGGGGGCCCCGTTGCCCCCACACCGCCTCTGATGAGCATGGGCACGAGCACTGCCTCCCATAGTCCCAACGAGACATCGCGCTATCATCCTCAGGACGCCGCGCTGGGCCGGGCAACGTGGAGTGTGGGGCACTACGACGAGGTGTTTGGGGTAACAGCCCCGGAAGCCTACGTGCCCCGCATGATGGACCAAGAGTACACGCCGACAGACGACCCCGGCTCGTTCCTCGGAGAAAGTTGGGAAGAAGAGGCGCTAGAAGTTGAGGCCTTCCAGGAGCCGACGAGGAACCATGACGACCGTGCCTGCAACAACAACTACAGGGTACCACTAATCTCTCAGGAGCAGGCTTACGCTAACCATGGGCTGCAAGTGAATCAGGTCACAATGTCGGCCGACGACCCCGGTGCAGCAGCCCCCCTTCCGCCAGGGGAAGCACACTGGGGGCTGCATGGAGGGAGCCAGGAGCAAGGCCCCGCCCCACATCGCGCGAAGCCAGGCTTCACCCGGAGGTAGGCCCTCTGCCGGGGAGGCACCGGCGAGCCTTCCCCCGGCAGAGGACCTGTGGTCGCCGAGGGCGCCGCTGGCGTCCCCTTTCCCCCCTTTGTGTCGTCCTGGTTGCCGGTCGGCTCAAAGGTGGTCGAGGGTGGCGCAAGGCGGGGCCCTTGCCTGGCGATATGAAGCAAGGCCGGTACCTATGAAGAAGGCCCAGTGCCTGTGAAGATCGCCGCCCGTGACACTCTCACGTAATAATGAGTGGGGCTGTACACGCCCCGGAGTCTCCGGAGAGCCTCCCTCGGGCCACGGGGGCTCCCTCCCACGCCTAGTGGCAGCACTTAGCTCCGCGGTGGTGAGAAGACCAGAAGACTAGACTAGGCGCCGGACGCGGCCATTTGCTTTGGATCTCTTTTTTGTAACCTTGCCTCCTGGATTTGGATTTAAGTTGAAGTTGAATTTTCATTGATGCGCACGGGGGGTGCCTTTTCTCGTTCGAGCGATTTTTGCTATCTAGTCCTTGCCTTACCCTGAGCCTCACAACTGCTGCCTCCCCCTCGTGGGCTCCTTGCGAGCGGGGCAGGGCGCGGCATACGCGCCGTGCGCGTCGGCACCATGGTTGGCGCCGGATTCTCGCGAAGCCCTCTCGGGCGAGCCAACATACTCCCCGGGAGTTCCTCGGGAGCTCACGATCTCATGACCCAGCACAGGGGCTTACTCGACTAAGGTAAGCTGCAGCGGCAAGCTTGCCGCCGGGCCTGCGGATCCTCGAAGGTGCACACTCGGCTTGACATAATGGAATAAAGACAGCGGTTTGTTTACACGAGGGGCTCCCCCTCTCAAAATGTTATCACAATCTTTAGGGGCCACACCCAAGTTTTTGCATACAGGGTAAAACAGGAAGGGAACATGGGATCAGCCAGATATGTCGCTCACCGCGTCCTCCACGTCGTCTTCAGACGCGCCGCTGGCGTCGCTGTCACCGTCGTTGGCGTCGCCTCCACCTTCACCAACGCCGGCGTCGCCATTGTCAACCACGTCGCCTTCGTCTGCGGTGACCACCACCGCGTCGTCTTCAGAAGCGAAGGCTCTGACCAGCGCGTCCACGTTGTCCTCCACCCACCGTGCCAGGTCGCCCCGGATGGCCTGCGGTACGGGGCAATGGCGGCATCAAAATCGAAGTCGGGGAAGGTGTTCCGAAGATGACTGAAGACACGTGAGAATGCGCGCTCGAGCAGGCCCTGGCTCCTCTCTTCCACGAGCTGGCGAGCTCTGTCAGACCAGGCTTCCAGGCGCGTCACCATGTCAGTGAAGAAGTGGAGGTGGCTGGCGTAGTCGTCCGCGTGGGGGGAGGGGCGTCCTCATCGCAAATGTGGCCCAAGGCGGTGTTGGCCCTGTTCCGAAGGTCCTGAAGCATGGGAGCATGCACGCGCTCCAGCGTTCGCTGCTGGAGCACCTCCTCCCTATTCTGGCGCGCAACGGACTCGGCGTCAGCTACCCGCTTCTGGAGAGAAAGCAGCTCGGCGCGGGCGGAGGCCAAGTCTGCCTGCGCCGTGACCAGGGCGGCAGCCGTGGCCTCCTCACGCCTCTGCTAACCTGGGCCTAAGAGCGGCGGTCCTGCCCGCTGCCTCCGTTTCCGCAAGCTTCAACTTCAGGTCATGCCAACCCTCGAGATCCGCGCGAACCTCGGCCACCCGACGGTCGACCTCCTCCTGGACCTTGGCCTCGCGAGCCCCAACGGCATCTTCTGCTTGGGCAACTTGACGCTCCCTCGTCTCCAATTGCTCAAGCTCGAGGCTCCACTCCGCGGCTTCCAGAGCCAACGCCTCCTCGCGCTTCCGGACCTCTTCTTCCTTGGCGGGGGTCCCCCTCAGCGATGCAAGGGCGGCTTTGCGCGCCTCCACCTGCTACTCGAGGGACGCACTCCAGGCCTGGAGCTCCCGCGTGCTTCTCCGCAGCCTCGCGAGCCTCCTCCAGAGCTCGAGAGCAAGCCTCATGAGAAACCTCAAGGGATGCCTTGGCTTTCGCGTTGTCGAGATCGCGCTAATGGCGGCCCAAGTTGATGGCCACCTTCAGCTTACGCTGTTCCTCCACCAGCCGAAGACCCTCAGCCTTGAGGCATGCGTCGACGTCCGTAAGTTCACTGCCGAGTCGGTTCATCGCGCCCATCGCCTCCTGGAAGAGCTCATGACGAACGACACTCCGCCCGTGCTCGAACTCAAGCACACGGCCCACCTCGTCCTCCGCCTCGGGGGCTGCAGGCGGGGCGTGAAGCGGCGCCCCCTATCAGTAGGGGGCTGGTGCTGCCCTCGGGGGCCAGGCCTCGTGAGGGGCCCCGGCCAGTCGGGGCCCGCTGCTTGAAGAGGAACCGAAGACCGAAGCCAACCAGCTACTCTCCATGGCCAGAGAAGGGGTCCTGGGCACGCCCGCCAAGCTCCACGCCAGGCCGTGGGGGAGAGACGACGAGGCCGCAGGTTCAATGCGCCATGAAGGCAGGCGCGCCTCTCCAACCGACCCAGCCCCGGGGACAACATGCAGACTCGAAGCGCTCAAGACCAGCGGGGGAGACGAGGAAAGAGGAGGCTGCTTCTCGGGGACACGGCGGCCTTTACAGAAGGGACCCTGAAGAACCAACGTCAGGAAGGGAAGCAGCACTCTGGAAGACACAAAGATGAGGTACTTACTCGTCAACGGCGATGTACTTCCTACGCTTCAACGGCCCGAACATACCACTGCTGCTCGGGGATCCTTTCCTCTTGCGGAGCTCCTCGAAGTCCATGCAAAGTTGGCCAAAGAGCTGGACGTGGCAGCCGGCACGGGGCGCAGCCGGGGAAGCGCACGGAGGGACAGCTTCAGGACCGCCGAGCTGAGGAGAGCAGTCAGGCGCCGTTTGACCGCAACCCCTCGAGGCCTCCGGAGCTTCGGCCTCGGGAGCCACGTGTTGCGTCGCCTCCGCAACCGACGCCCCAGGAGAGGAGTCATGAGCTCCCATAGACGACGCCCCAAGATCTCCAGGTGGCATATGCACATCAGCACTCGGGCCACCCGCCTCCGTCCGAGCTCGCCCCCTGCACCCACACTCGGGACGAGCTCGGTGCTAGTAGCGAAGAGGGTAACCACGTCGACGGGGTTCTCACGGGGCCCCACTAGGCATTCGGGCGCAGCCCCCACTCATCAAAGGAAGGCATGCTCTCGACAAATTCATCTTTGTTCATGCAGTGATACAGCAGATAGCTCTTCCCAGGCATGTCGTCCAGAGAAGGGACACCCGTCAGGACCTCAAGCACTGTCTGCCGCATCTTAAGAGGGAGCCCGGACTCCTGAAACCTCAGATGGTCATGACTGCTGAGCAAAGCCCACATTGGGCGAGAATGGTGCTGAAGCGGAGCGACTCAGCGCCTGACGAACTCCTTCACCACCATAGGCGTAGTCATGCCGCGGTCCTTCAGCCTCTCCAGCCTGAGCCAGACGGGGACAAGACTGGGGCTCGCGAGCCTCTCGTGGCCCGAACCGGAGTTGGGAACGGCAGGTGCTGACGGAGAGTGGAGCAGAGGGCTGAGCACCCCGGCGTCGACGAATACCCACCGTGTCCGAAACTCGCTCGTGGACGGAGGAAGCTCGAAATCGATCCCCGCGCCTGCCATCGCAGCCACAGCCTGGAAGCTCACGCACCCCGAGATTTGCCGAGGATCCATCAGGTGCAGTGAGAAGAAATGACGGAGAAGGGCCACGGAAGGAGCGATGCCCACCATGGCCTCACACACAAAGGCGAATACGGCAAGGAGAGTCACGGATTGGGGGTCGAGATGCAGCATGTGGATCTGGTAATGTTCAAGCAACGTGTTGAAGAAGGCGGAGAAAGGGGGAATCAGGCCAGCCCACAGGGCATCGATGAAGATTGGGACCTCAGTGGCTGCCCAGACAATGCGAGCGTGAGACGCAGGCCAAGACGCCGTCTCCCCCCACTCATTGAAACTGGTGGCGAGCATGGGACACACCTTGTCCATGGCCTCATCGTTGAGCACCAAGGATCGGTCGACTGCAGGATCGACGGCTGGAGGCGCACTTGGCGAAGACAGAGGCTTCTTCCCCTTGTCTGCTTGTTTCGGCGCCATGGCGATGAAGCGGGCAAAGCACAGGTCAGATTGGAGAGGAGGGGCAGAGTCTCGAGGAAGCAGAGGGATTGGGAAAGTAAGGCGTGGGCGATGGAAGAATAATTGTGTAGGTAGCAGGGGCCGCATAGCTAGGCGGACTCCAAGGCAGTGTGGGGAAGCGGAGACGCCCACGTCCAAATCAACCGCCACACGTCGACCAAGGCCGCAGGCTTTTGGGGCCTGCGGTGCTCCGTACTTGGCCTTTGACTTCGCCTCAAAGCCAAGCCCGAGTGCACCTTGGGCCCGGGGGCTACTGTCGGTGTTCTGGGAATGGGGGTGCCCAGACTTGCCTGCCTGCGGCCCACGGCGTGGCTGTGCTAGCAGGCCTGTACAGCCCATCTTCATCAACAAGGCGTTCAAGACCCTCGCGAGGGGCCAAGCCTCGCGAGGCGGACGACACAAGACCTCCTCAGGAGCGGCCTCACCAGGTTGGCTCGCGGGGAGCAGAGAGATCAAGGCAGGGCAAACCTCGCGAGCTTCTCGTGACGTGAGCCGTGACGATCGAGACCAGGCGGGCGCCAGCGAGCACAGTGTCCTTGTTTCCCCTTTGGTGCTAAGGGGGCAAGCGCGGGCGCAGAGTACCGAGACATCAAGCAAAGGTTTCCATATCAGTGCAACGAGACCAAGACCAGCAGGACGACAAGACAGAGGTCATCATGGAGCCCAAGGCGGCGTCACCACCAGAGCCTTTTGTAGGCGAGGACCGCTTTTGTCAGGATAAGTTGTACTAGCTGTCCCCTTTCAAATTGGCC
This sequence comes from Triticum aestivum, assembly GCF_018294505.1. Classification (NCBI taxonomy): domain Eukaryota; kingdom Viridiplantae; phylum Streptophyta; class Magnoliopsida; order Poales; family Poaceae; genus Triticum; species Triticum aestivum. The sequence continues at coordinate 368,844,846 of NC_057802.1, forward strand.
GTTGTTGGCTCCCTTCCCGCTCAATATTTGGGAAGAGGGCTAGGGCCTATATAAGTAGAACTAGCCACCACAGTAGGGGCATCTGATCCAGGGGCATATGATCCAGAGGCATCTCGCCTGATCCTTAGTCACATACCAAGCACAAGAACACCTCAACCTCAGGAGGCTATTCTTCCCCTTGTACTATTCATCATCAGCCTAAGAGGCAATCCACCACCACCACACTGGAGTAGGGTATTACACCACAATGGTGCCTGAACCAGTATAACTCTTGTGTCTTTTGTGTTGTGAGTTCGTCGAGTTCATCCGCGAGATCTTAGCAAACCTAGGGCATGGATCGGTAGGAGGGAAAGAACGTCGCGTGCACCCCAGAGTTCGAACCTTAAGGGTTTTGCCAGAACCCGTGATCCGACAGTCCGGCCCACATTACATAGCCCGGACGCCCGAGGACCCCTTAATCCAGGACTCCCTCACTAGGGCCTCGCTTAAAGGCGAGGGTTGGATGAAGAAACAAGAGCCCGTGGGGCTGTCCGGGGTTGGAACCTCCTGGCCGCGCCCGCTCGACAAGGACCTTGAGAGTTCGGACTTAAGGTCCGGCGGAGTATCCGGCGCTTCAGCGTCAAGGCGAGTTCGGTTCGTCTTTGGGTTTGCCGATGACGCCGTCTCTTCTGGGTCTCCGGTAGGAAATTCCATAACTGCAGAGAGTCCAGCGGGCTCTAAACTCCCGTCTTCGGACCTCACAAGCTACTCTTGATCTAAGGCCAGAGCGGTGATGGGGGCCACAAACCCTTCGAAGATCAAGTCTCCTCGGATATCAGCGACATAGTTTAGGTTCCCGAAACTGATCTGATGACCAGGGGCGTAGCTGTCGATCTGCTCAAGGTGGCCAATCGAGTTGGCACGCAGCGTGAAGCCACCGAATATGAAAATTTGGCCGGGGGGAAGGTCTCCCCCGAAACAGCATCATTGCAGATGATTGAACGAGCCATCAAACCTTCTGTCACAGCACAGAGGAACTCTCAATGAAAGCACCAATGTCGGTGTCAAAACTGGAGGATCTCGGGTAGGGGGTCCCGAACTGTGCGTTTGAGGATCGATGGTAACAGGAGGCAGGGGACACGATGTTTACCCAGGTTTGGGCCCTCTTAACGGAAGTAATACCCTACTTCCTGGTTGATTGACTTTGATGAGTATAGGGGTTACAAGAGTTGATCTACCTCGAGATTGTAATGGCTAAACCCTAAATGTCTAACCTGTATGATTGTGATTGCCTCTACGGACTAAACCCCCCGGTTTATATAGACACCAGAGGGGGCTAGGGTTGTACAGTGTCGGTTTACAGAGAAAGGAATCTTCATATCCGAATGCCAAGCTTGCCATCCACGCAAAGGAGAGTCCCATCCGGACACGGGGGAAGGCCTTCTATCTTGTATCTTCACGGCCCATTTGTCCGGCCCACGTTACATAGCTCGGACCCCCGAGGACCCCATAATCCAGGACTCCCTCAGCGCGCGCCTCCCCCTGCCCAATCCGAATTGGACAAGGGGCGGGGGCGCGGCCCCCCTTTCCTTCTCCCTCTCCCCTCTTTCCTCATTCCCCTCTCCGTTGGAAGGAAGGGGGGCCGAATCCTACTAGGAGTGGAGTCCTAGTAGGACTCCCCCCTTGGCGCGCCACCCCTAGGGACGGCCACCTCCTCCTCCCCTCCTTTATATACGGGGGCGGGGGGGGGGGGTGGTACCCCAAAGGCACATCGATTGTTCTCTTAGCTGTGTGCGGTGCCCCCCTCCACAGTTTAATCCTCCGGTCATAGAGTCGTAGTGCTTAGGGGAAGCCCTGCGCGGATCACATCACCATCACCGTCACCACGCCGTCGTGCTGACGGAACTCTCCCTCAGCCCTCTGCTGGATCAAGAGTTTGAGGGATGTCATTGAGCTGAACGTGTGCTGAACTCAGAGGTGCCGTACGTTCGGTACTTGGATCGGTTGGATCGTGAAGACATTCGACTACATCAACGGCGTTAACCTAACGCTTCCGCTTTCGGTCTACGAGGGTACGTGTACACACTCTCCCCCTCTTGTTGCTATGCATCTCATAGATAGATCTTGCGTTAGCGTAGGAATTTTTTTGAAATTGCATGCTACGTTCCCCAACAGTGGCATATGAGCCAGGTCTATGCATAGGTGATATGCATGATTAGAACACATAGAGTTGTGGGCGATAATAGTCATACTGCTTACCACCAACGTCTTACTTTGATTCAACGGTATTGTTGGATGAAGCGGCCCGGACCAACATTACATGACCACATTCATTAGACCAGTTCTACCGACGTCGTTTGCACACAGGTGGCTGGCGGGTGTCTGTTTCTCCAACTTTAGTTGAATCGAGTTTGACTACGGCCGGTCCTTGTTGAAGGTTAAAACAACACACTTAACGAAAAATCGGTGTGGTTTTGATGCGTAGGTAAGAACAGTTCTTGCTAGAAGCCCGTAGCAGCCACGTAAAACTTGCAACAACAAAGTAGAGGACGTCTAACTTGTTTTTGCAGGGCATATTGTGATATGATATGGTCAAGGCATGATGTGATATACGTTACTGTATGAGATGATCATGTTTTGTAGAAGTTATCGGCAATTGGCAGGAGCCTTATGGTTGTCGCTTTATTGTATGAAATGCAATCACCACGTAATTGCTTTACTTTATCACTATGCAATAGAGATAGTTGTAGAAGCAATAGTTGGCGAGACGACAACGACACTACGATGGAGATCAAGGTGTCAAGCCGGTGACGATGGAGATCATGACGGTGCTTTGGAGATGGAGATCAAAGGCACAAGACGATGGCCATATCATGTCACATATTTTGATTGCATGTGATGTTTATCTTTTATACATCTTATTTTGCTTAGTACGGCGGTAGCATTATAAGATGATCCCTCACTAAAGTTCAAGGTGTAAGTGTTCTCCCTGAGTATGCACCGTTGCTACAGTTCGTCATGCCGAGACACCACGTGATGATCGGGTGTGATAAGCTCTACGTTCACATAAAACGGGTGCAAGCCAGTTTTGCACATGCAAAATACTCGGGTTAAACTTGACGAGCCTAGCATATGCAGATATGGCCTCGGAACACTGAGACCGAAAGGTCGAACATGAATCATATAGTAGATATGATCAACATAGAGATGTTCACCATTGAAAGCTACTCCATCTCACGTGATGATGGGACATGGTTTAGTTGATATGGATCACGTGATCATTTAGATGACTAGAGGGATGTCTATCTAAGTGGGAGTTCTTAAGTAATATGATTAATTGAACTTTAATTTATCATGAACTTAGTCCTGATAGTTTTTGCATATCTATGTTGTTGTAGATCAATGGCCCGTGCTACCGTTCCCTTGAATTTTAATGCATTCCTAGAGAAAGCTAAGTTGAAAGATGATGGTAGCAACTACACGGACAGGGTTCATAACTTGAGGATTATCCTCATTGTTGCACAGAAGAATTACATCCTGGAAGCACCGCTAGGTGCAAGGCCTGCTGCAGGAGCAACTCCGGACGTTATGAATGTCTGGCAAGCTAAAGATGATGACTACTCGATGGTTCAGTGTGCTGTGCTAAAGCTGAAACTCCTGAAACACTTGCTAGAACTAGCCTTCCTAGATATGAATTGCCTAAGGTACCGGAAGGTTATGTTATGAATGAGGAGACAACTAGAGATATTCTTGCTTGTAAGGATAGGGATGATTTAGAGAAATTATTATGCAAGTATAAAGAAAAATCTCTGAATGCTAGAATGCAATATGATCCTAAGTTTGCTACTTCACCTACATTTATTGATGATAAGGATTATGAATTCTCTGTCGACCCAGAGTTAATTACTTTGGTTGAATCTGATCGTTTCCATGGTTATGAAACATAAACTGTTGTGGCACATCTTACTAAGCTGAATGACATAGCCACCCTTTTTACTCATGATGTGAAGACTTGCTATTACTTTATTCTCAAATTATTTCCGTTCTCATTAAAGGGTGATGCTAAAGCTTGGTACAATACTCTTGCTCCTGGTTGTGTGCGTAGTCCCCAGGATATGATTTATTACTTCTTTGAAAAATATTTTCCTACGCATAAGAAATAAGCTGCCTTACAGGAAATATTTAACTTTGTGCAAACTAAAGAAGAGAGTCTCCCACAAGCTTGGGGGAGGCTTTGCCAGTTACTTAATGCTTTGCCTGATCATCCTCTTAAGAAAACTGAAATACTTGATATCTTATATAATGGACTAACCGATACTTCTTGGGATTTCCAAGATAGTTGTGCTGGTTGTGTTTTCAGGGAATGAACTGTTGGGCAAGCTGAAGAATTATTGAATAACATATTGAAAAATTATGATGATTGGACTCTTCCTGAACCACCGGTCAAACCCACCACTACAAAAAAAAGACACATCCGTGACATTTTGGGCCGAACGAATTTTTTCTGTCATACTTATGACACTTCTATGACAATAATTGTGACAAAACCCGGTATCATCATAGATGTGGTGGGGTCCTACTTCTATGACAAAAAATCATGACAGAAAATGGGCTTTCCGTCCTGGGCGGGCCGGAGACGCAGCTGCATGACATTCTTTGGGCCGTCCATGACTGAAAAAACCGTGGTAGAAGTGAGGGCGAGGAAAATATCGGGGAGTTCCCGGTTACGTTGTGTGGTCGGGGGCCGAGCGATGCGCGTTTCTCTCGTAGGTACGCGCGTGTGTGCGAGGCGTTGGGCTCTAACTGAACCCGAGCGATTGCACTGCAGGCTACACATTACTGAACCTGAGTGATTGATCGATCCGTTGCTGTTATTTGAACCCGAGTGATTCCTTCGCTACTGCTGCTAACTGAAGCCGATCGATGCTGCCTCTGGATGAACAGTGAGTGTTGTTGGGGGGTTTGGATGAACAGTTCCCGGTGGGGAGTTGGATGAACAGGACCCCGTGGTAGTAGAGGCCGTTGCCGCAGGATGAATAGTACCCCGATCGATCGAGCCGGTGGAGGGGTTGATGAACAGGACCCCGTGGAGGGCTGGATGAACAGGACGACCCCGTGGAGGGCTGGTTGAACAGTAGCCTGCGGAGGGCTGGATGAACAGTACCCCGTGGAGGGGTGGTTGAACAGGACCCCGTGGAGAGGGCTGGTTGAACAGTAGCCGGTGGAGGAGAGCGCGGTGGAGGCTGGATGAATAGGAGCCCGTGGATGAACAGTCGCAGGTGGAGGCTGGAGGAGGTCGACGGTGGATGAACAGTAGCCCGTGGAAGCTGGAGGAGGTCGACGGTGGAGATGAACAGTATCTCGTGGAGTCCCGTTTTGCGGTACGCCACACCCCTCCCGATGAACAGGACCCCCGTTTCGACCGTAGCGCTCCAACACAAGTCAGTTTCCTCCATTTTGCGGTACGCCACACCCCTCACGATCAACAGGACCCCGTTTCGACCGTAGAAGGTCCAACAGAAGTCCGTTTCCTCCGTTTTCCGGTACGCCAAACCCCTCCCGATGAACAGGATCCTGTTTCGACAGTGGCCGGTCGAACACAAGGCCGTTTCCTCTGTTCTATGGTACGCCAGGCCTCGTTTCCATCTGCTGTTCCATCCAAGCTGGTTGGCTCCCGATGAACAACACGTGTTCCATTGCCTCCCAATGAACATGACGCATTATGTTGCCTCCCCGTGAACACAACGATGACGCAGGTTCTCCGTTCCGACCCAGCCATGTACACGAGCCCTTGTCGTACGTATGCGCGAGTAGGCGTTCGAGACCCCGCCGGTATGTACGTACGTGGTCGTATTTACTTTCTTGCACCCTGGCTGTTGTACGTACGTGTACATGCTACGTGCGTGCCTCTACTACGACACGTGCCCTCTACATCGACCAGTATGTACATACACGTTCACGACCAGGATGACAACGCTACGTATGCTTCGACCGGGTGGGTCTCGACTGTCAGGCACTTCCTTGGGTGCGAAGATGTAGCTGGTGGGTCCCAGCAGTCAGGGGGTGAATCATTTTTTTGCCCGTAATATGGACGCACTTCCTAGCGTGTGAAGATATAGCTGGTGGGTCCCAACAGGCAGGGGGAAATGTTTTTTTCACGAAATACGGTGGCCCGTCCGGTGGGTCCCTGATGTCAGGTGGAGGAACCATTATTTTCCGCATAATAAGGAGGCACTTCCTTGCTGCGGCCGTGGACCCAGCTGTCAGCCTCTCCACGTACAGTACTCTTCCGATGGAAGTCGTTCCTTGACCACGTTGACCATGCCGCGCCAAGAGCACCAGGGTGGTGGACGACGGCGAGGCTTAGGAAGGGGACGACGCGGAGCCGGGGAAGACGCGGTAGTGGATGTCCACGCGGAGAGGAGTACGAGGGTTCAGTGGTTCGGCTGCGGTGTGAGGCTGCCGTCGCCGCAGGGCTTGGCCAGCGGTGGCAGTAGTAGGGGCGGTGAGGCTTCCGCGGCAGCACAGCTGGCCACGGGAGGCAGGAGCAGGCGGTCTCGCCGGCGCTGGTTTGGGCGGCTGGTGCAAGAAGAGCAACGATTGAAGAAGCAGCAGGACCGTTCGATTCAAATCCAATGGTCACTGCTACTAGGATTGTTTGTTGACTAAGTTGACAAGCCCTGCGTACGCGTCAACTTAGTAGGCCCACAGGGCAGCCTCCCAACCGGTGCGCCCCAGATGTCAGTGGGAGGAATCATTTTTTTCCACGTAATATGGAGGCAGTTGATTGCGTGCGGCCAGGCCAGCGGAGGGAGTAGGGTGGGCCGGTGAAGCCTGCGCGGCAGCACAGCGGGCCACAAGAGGTGGGAGTAGGCAGTCCCACCGGCGCTAGTTTAGGCGGCTGGAGCAGGAAGATTAGAGATTGAAGAAGCACGTCGGCCGTTGGATGGACATCCAATAGTCACTGCTGCTAGAATCGTGTGTTGACCGACGAAGCCTTGTGTAAACAAGTCAGCCTCGAAATCTGTGGCGTGTACAACCCATTTGCTATTATTTTTATAATTTTTACTCATTTTCTAATTCATACGGAATTTATTGAAGCCCATTTTCCATTTTTAGAATTGCTGCCCATTTTCTGGTCAGTACCAAGGTTAAAAACTTGAACTAAATATGTGCGAAATTTTGAAAATTCGCAAATTTTCGCTGGGGAACAAAATATTCTTAATCCAAAAATTAGTAGCCATACTAAAAGGAATTTAAAATAAATTAGTACTACGTCATGTTAAATCCAATGAAATATAAAATATCAGTGAAGAACAAAAACAAAAAAGAAACTAATTTCCCATTTGCTATAATTTTTTTGGAATTTTCAACCCCTTTGATATTATTTTTAACAGACACTGACCATACTCTTTGGCCATGCCAGAATGCATCCCTCCTCGTCTTGAAAGATTTGCAGCCTAGTAAGTTGGAGAAAACAAATGAGCCTAGCTTGGCTATTCTTCAAAAAGAAATACTGGGCTACCTATTTTCCCAAAGAAAAAACTACTGGGCTGGTCATGTTGTTAGACGGGCCGCAAAGACCATACAACCCAGTTTATAGCCTGCTCCTCTGAATTACTATTAAAAAAGTTGTGCAATTCTGTCGTTAATTGACTATACGCTGAAAATGATGTGGGTCCTAGATATCAGCAGGGTGGATTATTGTAAAAAAATGAGGGGTGCATCTGAGTAGTAAAAGAGGCGCTTGCTTGTGTTCGGGAGTGGACCTGGTGGGTCTGTACTGTCATACTCACAACTACAGTCCTCTCCCGATTCACTATGTTGATAGGGCCGGACGGCGGCGCCGCGGCGAGCGCACTAAGGCGGAGGATAAAGTGTTGTCGCCAATGTGCTGGGCTGGGTTGGACATTCTTATTGAAAAATAAAAATGGACCGGAACTATTTACGACGTTGACTACGATGTGCATGGGTCCGCTGCTTGCAGGAAGAAAATGGTGGGAGAAAGAAGATTGGTCGCTATCTTTGCCTAAGAATAATATCGACTGAATGTAACGACACTATCATAGGAAATAATATCCTCCTGTTAAATCATGAATTTAAAGAACTGGTGCATGAGCATTTAGATTTATTTATTTATTTACTTATTTATGTTTAGGGGAACATGAGCATGTACCTGGGTCTGATTCATGTGAGAGCCTCCCTTCCAGTTAATTATGGACCCTCTATAGGGCCTTCATCAGTGGGCTGCATGTTATCAATAAGTGGAAAATGTGTTCCGTACCAAAAATAGTATGCGCTACGTATGGTACGGGGCAATAATGGATCGGACCGTGCAACAACTTCGAAAACATTGTGTTTGTCATTCTAACAACACATTTATTCAACCAACAGATGAAATATGCTACTGATTGTACATTGAAAACAGCAGCAACAGCAACCAGGGCCGGGGGTGCAACAGAAGCAGTAAGCAGGCCAGAAGAGTAAAGACACAGCTCTGTCTTCCAAACCAAACATCAGCCATCATTACAAAAGGGCTACCAAAAAAGAACAAGTGTATGAATCAAACTAAATAAAGATCCTACTACACCAAGTGTACGCATCTAACTAACTGGCTCAGTTAGACGTTACTATTTATTAAGCTGTGGTGATTGGCTAACGGCTTGAACCAGATGGGTGCCTGACGGAGAAACTTTTTTTTGAGAACTGATGACAGTGGGAGAGGATCCCACTGACTTTATATTAAAATGTTAGAGAGTTAGTACAGTCCAATCAGCCTACATACAAAGTCCACATCTACATATGTGAGAGAGGGGGAGGGGGTGAGATTAGAGGTTACAAAAGGGCACAACTCTTACAAAGCAGCAACTAGAGACAAGATGTATGGGGCGAACTCCTGTTTGGTCCTATGGACCAGCAAAGCAAAATCATTCTTGAACCTGGCCTTCCAAGATCTCAAGGTTGGCTGGATCCCCCTGAAGTGTTTGTCATTCCTTTCCTTCCAAATCCCCCAGGCTGCCACCGTGAATACCTCCATGAACATGGGCCCACTCCAAGAGTTTTTACCAGCATGCAGCAGCGTGAGCCTGCAATCCTCAACTAGCCACTGGATCCCTATACTATCCCAGCATCTCCTACTGAAAGGGCAGTTGAAGAAGAGATGTGCAATGTCTTCCTCTGGTGGGTTTTGACATAACAGACAGGTGTAATCATCATTTTGCATTTTGTAGTGCCTCCTTCTCAACATATTTCTGGTGTTTAATCAATCAGCTAGTAGAAGCCAGGCAAACATCTTCCACTGCATTGTGCACTTGGTTTTCCAGATCCAACAGAAGGCCTCATCCACCTGCATGTTTCTGAAGCAATGTTCCTAAAATTTGGTTGCTTTGAATCCATCCCCACCCCAGACACATTTCCATGTATCCACTCCCTCAGTCAGGGCCACATCAGATGTGATCTATTGCAGATCTGTCACTTCTAGTCGGGCTTCTACCGAGAGGGGTAGGTGGAACACATCACTCAGTCTCACCGAGGATCGCAAAGATTGAACTGATATGTCTGGTTCCTTGGCAAAAGAAAAAGCCCTCGGGAATGTATCTTGGAACAGGTTATCTTTCCACTCATCTTTCCAGAAGAGTATCGTATTGTCAGGACCCCGATTCTAGGTCACACCGATCTAGCCTGTAACACCTCATATCACTTTGCGGCCTCACGCACGGTATTCCCACGGGTGTCGCCTTACCATGGCCCGGGACCGTTTGCGCCTTTTGGCTCACGTATATGATAGTGTCGCTAGCATCCATATGACAGAGAACCCGGGCCGACATGACTAGTCGTGAACCCAAAGCGGCACTAACTTACGGGGACATGCATACATGAATCAACATCGAGCATGTCGGTCAGCAGCGTGTGAATTCGGGCTGTAGCACTGGGCTAACAGGACTCCGGAAACCCGGGCTGTAGCAGGCTAGGCAGGACTCCGGATGTCACCGCGTGACATTTCCCCGAAGGACAGAGACATGAACGAAGTGAAACACATGCCAGCCAGTCTAAGTGTTTCGCAGCAGTAGTGCTGGGCTAGCAGGACTCCGGTAAACTGGGCAGTAGCGGACTACCAAGGCTCAGTGGAGACACCAGACTACATTTCCCCATATGAGAGGCTGCCAAGGATAAACAACTAGATTGTCGGATCCCACACATACCAAGCATTTCAATCATACACACAATATGCTCGATATGTGTAAATACAACATGGCATCACAACAAAACTCTACAACTCAAAGTACATTATTCAATAGGCTTCGAGGAGCGAGATATTACAAACATGGGTCTCATGACCCAACATTCAGAGCATACAAGTCAAAGCACATGCGGAAGCTTAACATGTCTGAGTACAGACATCTACAAATGAAAAAGGCTGAGAAGCCTGACTATCTACCAGATCCTGCCGAGGGCACACGATCGTAGCTGAGGTAACAAGCTAAACGTCGAAGTCCACACGGAACTACTAGCGAGACTGAAGTCTCTCTGCAAAAACATAAATTAAGCAAACGTGAGTACAAATGTACCCAGCAAGACTTACATCAGAACTGACTACATATGCATCATTATCAACAAAGGGATGGTGGGGTTTAACTGCAGCAAGCCATCTTTGACTCAGTGGCTAACCTGAACTACTACTGCAAGTAACTCTTTTGAGGTGGCGCACACGAGTCCAAATATTCACCAATCAATACACCACTATGGATCCGCTCCCGTCTTCCTACGAGAACGCCATCCATAGCACTCACGCTTATCTTGCGCATTTTAGAGTATCCACTTTCACTTGTCTATTGTCAGGACCAGATTTTTGGGATATCAATTTCCCAGAAAATGGCCCTTGTGCTCACCAGCCCCAGGATTACTGTTAGCTGATGAGGCACCAACTTGATATAGAAATTCCAAGCAAAATACAAAATATGTAGTACAAGACCATTGTGGCCTATGAGTACAACAATTGGTTTCTAGTGGCTGATGGCGGAAGTGGTTTGTGGTTCATCTGCGTCTATGGGACTCCATTTCCCACAGGAATAGCTGACCAGGATAACTCCTATCTTCGCGAGGCTGCTATCATCATTGCGTACGTTCCGGGGCTGTCGTCGCAACACTCCTCTCCACGCAAGAAATCTGGCCAAGACAATAGCCAGGGACAAGCCAGTGAGTACTTTTGAATGTACTCGCAAACATTATGAACATAGGTATAATACAACAAATGATGATCATGCTCTGAAATATTCGATGATCACAACGTCAGTCACGAAATAAAAAATCCATGATGCACGCAAGCAGGTTATTCATATATAACACGAATATGCAATATGGGAGTAGAAATAGAATGCACCGATCGGGTGTCTGAAGCGACGCCTCGAAAGGATAATAAGATAAATCATGCCTTAGTCAGGCGTCTGAGCGACACCACATAAAGGGCTTATAAATAAAAGAAATAACAAGCATGCCACAGTCGGGCGTCTATGCGACACCACATAAAGGGCTTATAAATAATAGAAATAACAAGCATGCCACAGTCGGGCGTCTGTGCGACACCACATAAAGGGCTTATAAATAATTTAAATAACAAGCATGCCACAGTAGGGCGTCTGAGCGACACCACATAAAGGGCTTATAAATAATTTAAATAACAAGCATGCCACAGTCGGGAGTCTGAGCGACACCACATAAAGGGCTTATAAATAATTTAAATAACAAGCATGCCACAGTCGGGCGTCTGAGCGACACCACATAAAGGGCTTATAAATAATTTAAATAACAAGCATGCCACAGTCGGGCGTCTGAGCGACACCACAAAAAGGGCTTATAAAAAATTTAAATAACAAGCCTGCCTCAGTCGGGCGTCTGAGTGACGCGACATAAAGGGCTTATAAGAGAATGATCACAGTGAATATCCAGGAGGTAGAACCATCCCAGGGATACCCAATAATTCAAACAATGTAAATGATTAGTCCACAATAATCATCATCATGATATGTCACAGGCCATAATCAATGTTTTGGTTTAGCAGTTTTTCCTCCGAAGACCGACACTAAGACCGACACTTGACCCATCCCAGACTGTAGTCCTTAACCATGGACACGGCTATTCGAATAGATGTTTAATCTCTGCAAAGGGTGTACTCTTTACCCACGAGTAACGGATTCCTTTAGTCCATCGGGACTAATTCCATCTACGGTCTTTTAATTGAAAACACACCTAACAACACACACCAGCCTAACTTACCGGTGTCTGGAATCACCCACGACACCCATTAAGAAAAACTCTAAGTGGGGAGGCTACAACCTCGACTTAGCATGGGATCACAAAATTTATACCGCGCGAAAACTAGGGGAGCTACCCCTTCGGCTACAACCGAAACACCCATGCCCCCGGACCAGGTGGCATGGCTACCGGTGGCCTCCGGTATCTTCCACCATGGCCTCTCTGTACGGTGTGTGCTAGGAAGAGGTTGACAACTTACTGAACCGTACCCTACTTGTGGTAGGGACAAGTGGTAGAACAAAACAAGTATGGGGGTTACTGGAACAAGACTCGATCTACGGTCGACTTAGGAGGTTTAAGTATTCCCTGCATGGTTAGCATAACAAAAATATTTCAATAAACAGATAGAATCACCACTCATCATACCTCATCATGCCATACCGGACACACTCGTCTCGACGAGGAACTAGGGACAAGCTCGTGTCTACCCAAGACAGAGACTTTCCCGGCTTCCTTCCGGTAGGCATGAAAGGCATACGAAGATGATTACTATCACAAGCATATCCATCTCTAACAGCAAAGCATCTTCATTATGCACTCATGCGTATGATTGTATCGTCACATAAAATAACGAATGCTCCATGTCAAGGTGGTGTTGTAACCACACAAAAAAAATATTATGCCAGGGTTCAGAATGCTTGCCTTCAAGTTGTGGAGAGGCAGGGTGCATCCCAAAAACTTTTTTGAAAGTTTTCTTCTCTCTCCAAAATCCTATTTTGAGGAAATTTAAATTAACACATAATCTTAAAACAGTACAAAAAAGGTGTCTGGAAAATTTTCAAATAAATATAAAAATAAACTAGACATAATTTGAGAAACAACAGAAAAAGAATCAAATCAATTGGACTTATATTTAAAAATTTATAGCCAGTCAAAGTTTAGTCAAAGTTCTGTTTAAAAAAAAAGAACAGAAAAAGAAAACGGTTCGCGGGCTTACGCTTTCCCCTAGCGAAGGCGTATTCGGTGGAATACGTTTCCACTAAAGTCAGCGTGGGTCGACTCGTGGGTCACTGACAGTGGGTCCTTTGGGCCCACTGGTCAGGTTTGACCAGTCGCCCACGCCTCCTTCTCCTCTGGCCGAGCGATGGCGGGGCTCCGGCGATCGACGCCGGCGAACGGCGGCTACCCACGGGGCCCCGAGGGCAGGGATGGATCCGCCAATCCAGGGCGGTCCTCCCTGTGGTCGAAAGGCTGGCGGGGACGCAGGGAGTCGCCGGCGGCGAGCTTCACGGCTGACGGCGTTTCGGGAGCAATTGGGGGCTTGTGCTACGGTGGCTCCTGGTCGAGGCTGAGGTGTTGGGTGGCTCCGTATGGTCGAGGGGAGTCGGACGGTGGCGCTGGAAGGACTAGGGAGGCCCTGCTCGTGACGGACGGGACCGGGGTGTGGCGGCGGCCGAACTGACCGGAGACGAGGAGGAAGGCCTCCCTCCGTCGATTGCTGGTTGTGGGGGCTCTAGGGAGATGGCCCGATGTCGCCTGAGGGTCTGGACGAGCTCGGGGGCTCCTTTTATAGGCGGTCGAGGTCGGTTCCCGCGGCTGTGGATAAGCACGCCGGCGAACCGCCGTTCTGTTGCTAGCAGGGCGACGTGGCAGCGACGGGCGCTAGCGGACGGGCTCGCGGATGAGCTCGAGCTGTTCCAAGGGCAGCTGGCGCGTGCGTGTGGCTTGGGTGGCGCCGTCCATGGCAGGGGCTGCTGTGGCCGCCCGCTCGCGGCCACGGCCGACCTGACAGCGGCGCTGTAGGGCGCCAGGGGAGGGCTTGGAGGGTTCTGGTGAGCGGATGAGGACGGGCGCGGCTCTACGGGCGAGCAACGGCCAGGGGCAAGACGCGGCGGCTCGGGTGCACGCACGTGCAAAACGCGCGCTCTGGCCGCGCCCAGAGCACGCACGCCAGGTGCTCGACGAAATGCCAACGCGTGCTAGAGGGCCTGAATGAAGCTGGTAGTTAACAGGTCTAGGTTAGTGGTGGCTAGGAGACTAGTGGACATGCTGGTTTGTCCAGAGGGGCAAGATCAGAGTGCAAACATAAAACTATGCCAAAGCTTACCATGAACACAAGATGCTCGACAGAATGCCATGGGCATCTAGGTAACTCTTGGGGTGGCCAAAAACTCCAGATCATAGTCTCTTTGGATGATAAAGAGGGTGGCAAGGTTAGTTTGTCAAAAATAAGGACTTGTTAGAGCAAGTTTTTGAGAAAACCAATACTGGACAGAAAGTAAGGGCTATAATTGCATGAACCAAAAATACTCCAATGGGTCCACTCTCCTGGACATAAGGGTTTGGTAGGGAGGACTACAAGCAGGAAAAAGCTCATGGGCACTAGAGCAAACTAAATTAGGGTTGGAGTAGAAAAAGCCAAACTGGACCAGAGAGAAAAAGAGGATGATTTGCTCAAATTTTTCAAAGAACACTCATGGGTTTTTGCATAAAGTTGAATTATATGCATCTACTGACATCTCCAAACACTTGGAAGAATTTTTTAAAGAAATATTTAAATAGGTTGTAGTGCAAAATTACCTACTGGACCAGATTTGAAAATTTGGTGTAGAGCTCAAAATCTCCAATGACCAAAAGATATTTTTGCATAAAAGTGATGTGGAAACATCACATGATAACCCCAATTGTTGGTTGAAATTTTAAAGAAGTATTTGAAAGGGTTACAGTGCAAAAGAGGCTCCATAACTTATGAAAAAATCATTTTTAGAAGAATAAAGCTCAGGAAAAACAATTATGCAAATAAACCCACTGATAAAAGAAATGTTTTCTTGAGAGGGTATACAAGTCCAATAATATTTTTGGAAGGTTTTCACTTGGGGTAAAAACTTCACAATATCAAAGAAAAGAGAGGTTCTGAAATCAAAAGATAAATCCAGAAAATAAAAATTTAATTTCCTGGTAGAATTTTAATAAACAAAATATGGTTAAATTTTTGGGGTGTTACATCTATGAACTGTACAGACAACCCAGAAGTCCTTTACCGCGGACACGGCTATTCGAATAGTTCATTTATAACCCTGCAGGGGTGTACTTCTTCACACACGCTCTCGCCACTTACCACCATGTACACGTCGTGTATCTCGGCAACTTTCAAGCGGAAGCCTGGCGAGGGAGTCGGCCACGACCTGACTAACCACACAAGTCTCTAGTCCAGGTTTATCGCCTATTCGGGTTCCATCCGCGAGTAGATCCAGCCGGAGTTTCGCTCACAGCCCCAAACGATGTGTGCAGGGTTCCCGAGACACCAAACGGGCGCCCGGTACACAGGGCCACGGTGTATCTACCGCATCGTAGCCCACCCCTAGGGTCAGCGCTACGCACGGCCTCCAACACATATCCTACAAACACCAGAAACTAGTTGCAACTCTTGGACAGAGATCAAGGCGATTAATAAGTCGAGAGAGTCAATTAAGGATCCCAATGGGTGGTAGTAGCTGATCATGGATCATGTAGCGACCAGACCTCAGATGGTCAAGTCTCTGTGCATTAGTGTCATCCCTGGATCAGTAATGCTGACACGCACAGTACTCGAAGGATTTATAACAGAGTAGCAATCACACACTTATTACATCGAATGTCTCCAAAAGAGAACTTATTACAGTAAATATGGCTTAAGGCCATCTAATAACGATAACAGCGGAAGGCTTGGAAGATAAGTGAGTCTATCAACTCCAACGGTATCACTGAGTATAGAACCACGACCTAAGGCACCTTACCAAACCGGGTTTAAAAAAAAACGGACCGGGCGGCGGGCGGCGGTGTACCTCCGGCGAGGCGCTCCGGCGGGGTGGCAAGGGGGCGGCGGGGCTCCGGCGGGGTGGCGAGGGGCGGCGGGGCTCCGGCGGCAGCGGTGGGGCTGCGGGGCTCCGGCGGCGGTGGCTGGCGGCACGAAGGCGGCGGCTGCATGGGAGGCGGGGTGAGTCGAGGTGGCGGGGTGAGGGGGGCGCTATTTAAGAGGGGGGTGGCGGCTTGGAGGAGGGGGCAAGGCGGCGGGGAGGAGTCCCGGCCGGACTCAGCGTGCGGTGGCGGGGCGGCTGCTGTCTCCGCGCGGGAGACGGCGGCGCGGGAGTTGGGCCGGCTCGGCTGGGCTTCGGTCCAGTCGGGCGCGCGGGTTTTTTTTAAACAATTCCGCCGAAACTAAAAAAAATTCTAGAAAATAAAATAAAAATCTAAAAATGCCAAAATAAATTTTCGCCGTCTAAATAAAATATTTAGAACGAGATGAACATTTTCTTGGCCCTAAATGCAATTTTGAAAAACGTGCAATTTTTCTAAATTCAAATAAAATAGCCAAAACACCAAATAAAATAAAATATGATTTTTTTATTAAATCCTCAATATTTCTTATTTTTGGGAAAGTCATTTTATTCCCTTTCTCTTTTTTTATAAATGAAATAATTGAAGATAAAATAAATAAAATCAAATGGTCCTATTTTCAAAATTCCGGAAAACTCAAATATGAAAATAACGAAATCCCCAACTCTCTCCGTGGGTCCTTGAGTTGCGTAGAATTTCTTGGATCAACCAAAATGCAAATAAAATATGATATGCAATGATGCTCTAATGTATAACATTCCAAATTGAAAATTTGGGATGTTACAAACCTACCCCCCTTAAGATGAATCTCGCCCTCGAGATTCGGGTTGGCTAGAAAATTGGTGAGGGTGGTCCTTCCGTAGATCTTCCTCTCGCTCCCAGGTGGCTTCATCCTTGGTATGGTGGCTCCACTGAACTTTGCAAAACTTGATAACCTTGCTGCGTGTGACTCGGCTGGCATATTCGAGAATCTTAACTGGTTTCTCCTCATAGTTCAAATCGCTATCCAACTGAATCGCTTCCAGCGGCACGGTATCTCTCAGCGGTATATCAGCCATCTCTGCGTGGCACTTCTTCAACTGGGAAACGTGGAACACATCGTGAACTCCTGACAATCCTTCGGGTAATTCCAACTTGTAAGCAACTTCTCCCATACGTTCCAAAACTATGTATGGTCCTACAAATCGTGGCGCTAACTTTCCCTTAACTCCAAAGCGCTTAACTCCTCGAAGTGGGGATACACGAAGATAAACTCAGTCTCCGACTTCGTAAACTGTCTCCTTGCGTTTCGAATCCGCATAGCTTTTCTGCCTGGATTGGGCTACCTTGAGCCTATCGAGAATCAACTTCACCTCCTGTTCAGACTCCTTAATCAGATCTGGTCCAAACAACTGGCGGTCTCCAACTTCATCCCATAACAATGGTGTTCTACACCTCCTTCCGTACAAAGCTTCGAAAAGGGGCCATCTTCAGACTGGATTGATAACTGTTGTTGTAAGAAAACTCTGCATATGGCAAATTGTCATCCCAACTAGATCCATAATCTAGCGCACAAGCTCTCAACATGTCCTCCAAAATCTGATTTACTCTTTCGTTCTGTCCATCTGTCTGTGGATGAAAGGCTATACTGAACTCTAGCCTGGTACCCAAGGTTTCATGTAATTGATGCCAAAACTTTGAGGTAAACTGGGTTCCTCTATCTGATACAATGCTCCTCGGAACTCCATGTAGACATACGATCCTGGTCATGTATATCTTTGCCAACTTAGCACTGCTGTAAGTGGTCTTAACTAGGATGAAATGAGCTACTTTCGTTAAACGATCGATTACAACCCATATTGAGTCATAGCATGAATGAGTCCTTGGCAATCCAGTGATAAAATCCATTCCTAACTTGTCCCACTTCCATTCGGGTATCGGCAATGGCTGTAGCAATCCTGCTGGCTTCTGATGCTCTGCCTTCACTCTCTGACATACATCACAAACTGCTACATACTCCGCAATATCTTTCTTCATTCCGGTCCACCAGAAAGTATCCTTCAAATCCAAATACATCTTGGTATTTCCTGGGTGAATCGAATACAGTGAATCATGGGCCTCTTGCAGAATCAACTTCCTAATCTCCGGGTCGTTAGGCACATAAACGCGGTCCTCAAACCATAAGGTATCATGCTCGTCCTCACGAAATCCCTTGGCCTTTCCTTTGCTCATGTTCTCCTTTATCTTGGCAATCTCCTTGTCAGTCTTCTGAGCTTCCCTGATCTTATCCATCAGAGTAGACTGAATTTCTAATGCTGCTACATAGCCTCTCGGAACTATCTCCACACATAGCTCGCGAAGATCCTCGGCTAATTCTTTCGGTAACTCTCCGGTCATGAGTGTGTTGACATGCCTCTTGCGGTTCAACACGTCTGCTACTACGTTAGCCTTTCCGGGGTGATAATGCAATCTCATATCATAATCCTTTATGAGCTCCAACCATCTCCTTTGCCTGAGATTCAACTCCTTCTGCGTGAAGATGTATTTCAAACTCTTGTGATCCGTGTACACCTCACAGTGGTTTTCGATGAGAAAATGTCTCCATGTCTTTAGCGCATGTACTACGGCTGCTAACTCCAAATCATGCGTAGCGTAATTCAGCTCATGGGGCTTAAGCTGTCGTGAGGCATATGAAACAACTCTTCCTTCCTACATCAGCACTGCTCCAAGTCCTCGATGTGAAGCATCGCAGTAAACTTCATAATCATTGCGCTGATCTGGCAAAATCAACACTAGTGATGTAACCAAACATTTCTTCAATTCCTGAAAACTAGCTTCACATTCCTCAGTCCAATTGAATTGGTGTCTTTCTTCAACAGCTCCGTCATGGGTTTTGCAATCTTCGAGAAATTCTCAATGAATCTCCGGTAGTATCCTGCGATTCCAAGAAAACTCCGGATTTCTCCCACTGACATGGGTGATTCCCAGCTTGTTGCTGTGTCAACTTTGGTGGGGTCTACTGCTATTCCTTCTCCGGATATAACGTGTCCGAGGAATCCAACTTCCTTCAGCCAAAACTCACATTTGCTGAACTTGGCGTATAACTGATGTTCTCTGAGCTTCTCAAGTACCAAACGTAAATGCTCCTTATGCTCCTCTTCGTCCTTTGAGTAGACCAAAATGTCATCAATGAACACTACGACAAACTTATCCAAAAACTCCATAAACACTTTGTTCATCAGGTTCATGAAATAGGCAGGGGCGTTAGTCAGACCAAATGACATAACGGTATACTCATATAGCCCATACCTGGTGGTAAAAGCCGTCTTAGGTATATCCTGCTCTCGAATCTTCAACTGATAGTATCCCGATCGCAGATCGATCTTGGAAAATACCTTAGCTCCTTGCAATCGGTCAAACAAATCATTGATCATAGGCAGTGGGTACTTGTTCTTGATGGTCACTTCATTCAGTCCTCGATAATCAACAACCATCCTTAACAATCCATCCTTCTTCTCCACTAGAAGCACTGGAGATCCCCAAGGTGAAGAACTTGGGCGAATATAGCCTTTATCCAGTAACTCCTTAATCTGCTTCTTAATCTCCTCCAAATCTTTTGCGGGCATTCTGTACGGTCTCTCAGATATTGGCCCTGTGCCTGGCAAAAGCTCAATCAAAAACTCAATGTCTCTATCCGGTGGCATGTCTGGCAACTCTTCTAGAAATACGTCAGGAAAATCCTTCACCACTGGTACTTCCTCCTGTACAACTCCTTATAAGGAATTCACCTGAGTCCTCTTCGGCATATGCCGGGATACATACTTAATCCTTCTTCCTTTTGGGGTGGTAAGCAAAATCGACTTACTGGCGCACTCAATGTTCCCTCCATACTTCAATAACCAATCCATGCCTAATATCACATCCAATCCTTGCAATTCCAATACTATTAGGTCCGAGGGAAACACGTAGTTACCAATCCTTAATGGTAACCGATCACACCATAAACTAGCCATATACTCTGCTCCCTGGCGAGGTTACTAACATGGGTGACCTAAGGGCTTGGGTTGGCAGTTTATACTTATCCAGAAATCCCCTTGATATGTATGAATGCGATGCACCAGTATCAAAAAGAACGAGTGCAGTAAATGACTTAACCAAAAACTTACCTATTACTGCATCTCGCTGAGCTTCAACCTCCTCCACGCTAACATGGTTCACATGTCCTTTGTTGAAAGGGTTCGGCTTCTTCCCAGAGCTTCCATTGCCATTTCCATTCTGGGCTTCAGGACAGTCATTGGCATAATGTCCAGTCTTCTAACACTTAAAGCAAGTGACTTGGCTCAGGTCTCTCTTAGCTGGGGTTGAAGGGTTGGTACGGTTCTAGCCGTTGCTTCCTCCATTCCCATTACCATTCTTGGGGCCATTATGGTTGTGCGAACCTCCTCCATGGGTATGCTGAAATGGTCCTCCCGATTTCGGGGTAAAACGTGGCTTCTACTGAGCTCCAGAATTGTACTTCCCTTGTCCATACTTCCTCTTACGGTTTTCAATCTGCTGCTGCTTCCCTTCAATCATGAGAGCTCTATCTACCAACTCCTGGTAGTTGTTGAAGGTTGCTACCATCAACTGCATGCTCAGCTCATCATTCAGTCCTTCCAGAAACTTCTCCTGCTTGGCTGCATCTGTAGCAACGTCATCTGGGGCATAACGTGCTAGTTTACTAAAGTCCTCCACATACTGGCCTACGGTGCGTCCTCCCTGGCGTAAGTTGCGAAACTCACGCTTCTTCATGGCCATAGCTCCTGCTGAAACATGGGCGGTACGAAAAGCTTGCTGAAACTGGTCCCATGTGACAGTGTCAATAGGGTGTGTGGCTGTGTAATTCTCCCACCATGATGCTGTGGGTCCATCAAGCTGATGTGCGGCAAAACACACTCTTTCCGCATCTGTGCATCCTACAGTGGTCAACTCCCTTCCAACTTTGCGGAGCCAATCATCTGCAACAATCGGCTCGGTGCTACTGGAATAGACCGGCGGATTCAGTCTAAGGAAACGGGTTAAGTGATCAACAGGTGGTGGAGGTGGTGGGTTGTTGTTGTTGTTCCCCTGATTCTGATTCTGGACTAGTAACTGCATCAACGCATTTTGCTGCTGGATCAACTGGGTGAGCTCCGGCGGGAAAGCAAATCCGGTGTCACGTCTCGGAGGCATCTGAGGGTTTTAGAAAAGATGAGAAGTCAGAATAGAATGAGGTCTAGAGAGAAAACACTACCCATATGCACATGAGACAAAAGCAAACAATATCACTCAATCAATTCAAACAAGGGCATACAATCGATCTAACTATCGTTACAAAGTGCTCGGACTATACTATATACATGGGGTATACTACTACTGATATGGTGGTCTACTAGAAATTTTGATCGGTCGAAGACTCCATGATATCTGCTCCAGCTTCATCAACAAAGTCATCTTCACTGGGGTCTGAGTCGGTGTCGTCGATGATGATGTAGTTATCCGGGCAAGTGCAATCATCGTCTTCTCCTCCTGGTGCTGGGTCTCCCATGAATATTCCGATCTTCTTCACCAGGTCATCATTCTTCTCCAATAACGTGGCTATCTCCTCCTCATATCCATCCCGTGTAGACTTGAGTTCTTCCTCCAGCTCCGTGATCTTGGTCAATGCCTTCTTCAGATCCGTCATGCCTGCACACATCTGGTTCTCCTGGCGATGAATGTGTTGGTTTAACTCCTGGATGAAAGCTGCAATTGATATATCCTTCT
Source organism: Triticum aestivum (assembly GCF_018294505.1). NCBI lineage: Eukaryota > Viridiplantae > Streptophyta > Magnoliopsida > Poales > Poaceae > Triticum > Triticum aestivum. The sequence goes on from NC_057802.1 coordinate 368,866,716, forward strand.
TGGTGCTGATCATCTCCCATTGCTCATCTCGGCGCCCACAAATCTGGTAGATAGTATCCTTAAGCTCCTTGTGGTAAACTTCTCCAATGCGTCCCATGGTAATGTGGGCTGCCATGCTCCTTCCTAGACTCCAGGTTGGTGCATCAAAGGAAAACTCTATGGGCTCAGTGACGGGCATGAACGTCCTTCTTGGTACTTGAACTTGAATCAACCAACGCTCCTCTTCTGGTAGTGTGGAGTTGTAGGTTCCGGCGAAGCTTGGAATTCCGATGTTCAGGTATCTACTGACTTCCTTCAAGTGGCGTCCAAAGATTGTATCCTCATCTGGTTGCATGAACTTGTTCCTTGCATCCGCCATCCTAAAAGAGTAGAAAATGGAGAGGAATCAGAAATGAGAAGAGAGTAGTGATCTATGGTTTAAGCTTAGTGGTCGTGTCCTATAGTCAGCGTGTGCTCTGATACCATCTTGTAGCGACCAGACCTCAGATGGTCAAGTCTCTGTGCATCAGTGTCATCCCTGGATCAGTAATGCTGACACGAACAGTACTCGAAGGATTTATAACAGAGTAGCAATCACACACTTATTACATCGAATGTCTCCAAAAGAGAACTTATTACAATAAATATGGCTTAAGGCCATCTAATAACGATGACAGTGGAAGGCTTGGAAGATAAGTGAGTCCATCAACTCCAACGGCATCACTGAGTATAGAACCACGACCTAAGGCACCTTACTCGTCGTCTGAAAAGTCTGCAACATGAAACGTTGCAGCCCGAAAACGGGTCAGCACATGGAATATGTTGGCAATGTAACACATAGAGAGTAATGAACAGAATAATGCTATACTACATGCATATATGGCTGGTAGAAGGCTCTATGGTTACAGTTTTGCGAAAAGCCAATTTTTCCCTACTGCAAAGGAATAAATTTTATTTAAGTATCATGGTGGTTGTTAAACATTGAGAATGGTTGACAGCATTCTCAATCCCAATTAAGTATCATCATCAAAACCCAACAAAATTAATTAAAGTAACATGATGAGATTCACATGAAAATCCAGATACTAGATACTCAAGTTGTCCATAACCGGGGACACGGCTAACCATGATTAGATTGTACACTCTGCAGAGGTTTGCGCACTTTTCCCCACAAGACTCGATCTCCTCCGTTGGGATTCTCGCACTTAATGGTGTTTCAGAAACGGATGACCGAGACACAGTCTTTCAGAAGCGTTAACTCTCTACTCCGGGTAGACAGTACCACCTACATCCCCTAGTCTACCTCTTCAAGAGCTCACACAACCTACTCAACTATGCCAGAGCCCATATCTTGTGGCTGCACATGGAAGTTTCTAGCATGAATAATCTCATGATCCCTTTGAGCCTGGGTGGCGGTCCAAAAGAAAAACAGGCAATCCTGGAATACCCAGGTACCTCAATCCACCCAGATGTGTGTTTTAGTTGCCGCCTTAAGTTTAACCATTAATTAACAATCTCACATCTGTCATGGTAACACTCAAACCCAATCCACGTCTACTAGCATAGCATAACAATATAAGCAAATGTAGAAGTAACTCCCAAGGGTTTGATAATAAACAGGGCAATAGGTACTACCTCATCTACTTCCCAAAACCCACAATTTAATTAGATCCTAATCATGCAATGTTTGAGGGTTGATCTAATGCAATAAAACTGGGTAGTAAAGAGGTATGATCAAAGTGTTACTTGCCTTGCTGATGATCCGTGAAACTTAGAGATTCGAAGTAGCAAGCGGCGCACTCTGGGTACTCTATCGCAAACAAACAAGCATACAATAAGCACTCATCTAATGCACGGGTAAAAATTAAATAAAAGATCTAACCAGAAAGCTCAACTTAAGAACTCCGGTTTGCAAAAAGAATCAAATCAAACGAAGCAACAAAAATCAAACGGCGAAAAAAACAAGCTTCATTTACTAATCTGGACCTAAGTCAAATTTTACCAAAGCAAAAACTTGTTTGAGTTGGTTAAACGGAAAGAGGGCTTCGACATGAAACTCTAGGCGCTTGAATCGCCTAATTCCGATAAACGAGCGAAAAGAAAAACGAAAAACAGATCGGAAATCACGATCTGGAATATCGCGGAAAATTCGAGAAAAAAACTGACGATCAGTTTAACGAACGGACGTTCGTTAACTGTAACTAAACGAAGAATGCGTTCATTAAAACGAACGAACGAGCGAACGCTCACTAAATAAGAAAACCGAAACAAAACGAATCCGATTTAAAAAAACCTAGGGTTTACGAAAAAACCACACCGGGTTTTTTTATAAAAAAAACCGGACCGGGCGGCGGGCGACGGTGTACCTCCGGCGAGGCGCTCCGGCGGGGTGGCGAGGGGCGGCGGGGCTCCGGCGGCGGCGGCTGGCGGCGCGAAGGCGGCGGCGGCGGCTGCGCGGGAGGCGGGGCGAGTCGAGGTGGCGGAGTGAGGGGGCGGCGGTGCTATTTAAGAGGGGGTTGGCGGCTTGGAGGAGGGGCAAGGCGGCGAGGAGGAGTGCCGGCTGGACTCGGCGTGCGGCGGCGGGGCGGCGGCGGTATCCGCGCGGGAGACGGCGGCGCGGGAGCTGGGCCGGCTCGGCTGGGCTTCGGCCCAGTCGGACGCGCAGGTTTTTTTTAAAACAATTCCGCCGAAAATAAAAAAAATTCTAGAAAATAAAATAGAATTCTAAAAATGCCAAAATAAATTTTCACCGTCTAAATAAAATATTTAAAACGAGATGAACATTTTCTTGGCCCTAAATGCAATTTTGAAAAACGTGCAATTTTTCTAAATTCAAATAAAATAGCCAAAACACCAAATAAAATAAAATATGATTTTTTTATTAAATCCTCAATATTTCTTATTTTTGGGAAAGTCATTTTATTCCCTCTCTCTTATTTTTTATAAATGAAATAATTGAAGATAAAATAAATAAAATCAAATGGTCCTATTTTCAAAATTCGAGAAAACTCAAATATGAAAATAACGAAATCCCCAACTCTCTCCGTGGGTCCTTGAGTTGCGTAGAATTTCTAGGATCAACCAAAATGCAAATAAAATATGATATGCAATGATGCTCTAATGTATAACATTCCAAAAATGAAAATTTGGGATGTTACAGATCACAAACACAGAACTCAGTTCTTGAGGACGGTTTCAATGAGACAACCCACCATGTACTCCTACATGGGCTCTCACCGCTACCTTTACCAAATCGTGTTCACACACTTAGCTCTCACACAGTAGGATATGTTCATCACCATTCCAATTCATTCCCGATGAATCAAACCTGACTCAACTCTAAGCAGTAGCAGGCATGACAAACAAGCATGAATGAGTAGGCACACCAGGGCTCAAACAACTCCTACTCATTCTAGTGGGTTTCATCTATTTACTGTGGCAATGACAGGACATGCAGAGGAAAATGAGTTCAGCTACAGCAGCATGTAACAGTTGAATCGATGTTGTCCTAATGCAATAAAAGAGAGTAGGAGCGAGAGAGTGGAATTGTATCGGAATGAACAAGGGGGTTTTGCTTGCCTGGCACTTCTGAAGATAGCAATGAGTCTTCATTAGTGTCAACGATCACAACTTCGGAACCACGTCTACCGAGGGGGAACAACACCGGCAAACAGAGAAGAAACAAGATCAATGCAATGCAGAATATGATGCATGATCATGACATGGCAATATGAGTGTGTTTTGGCTAATGCAGCTTTGAGCAGGGTTGTTTGAGTTCATTTGAATCAAAGATCCAAATGCAAACCCAAAATATGAACTCATATAAGTGTATTATCTTGTTTCATCTAAACAGCAAGGTTAAATTGCTCTATCACGGATGAAACCAGTACAGATGGATAGGTTGAATTTTTTTGATCAATTTTCATATATAAATCTTTTCATTTGGAGTTACAGATTAATTTCTATGAATTTTTGAAGTTTGCAACATTTTCTAGAATTTCCTATATAAAAATAAATCCAGTAAATGCTTTATTGCGTCAGCAGTGCGTCAGGGTGACGTCAGCAGTCAACGGGGACGGTCCAGGTCAAACCTGACCAGTGAGCCCCGTGTGTCAGTGTCATTAGTCTAACTAATTTTTAGTTAGTCCTAATCCTAACTTAATTAGCAGGCGGGTCCCACCTGTCATAGACCCAGGGGCGTCAAACTAGGTCCACCCAGGGTCAAACTCGGTCAGCGGGGTCAAACTCGCCGGCGTTTAGCCGCCGGCGAGGCCAAACGGGGCGAGGCAGTGCGGGATTCGTGCTCTGACGACCAAAACGACTGCGAAGCACATCTACGTGATGCGGGGAGTGAGCCGCGTCGAGTGGTGGCAGTGGGTGGAGCTGGGGTGGCTGGAAACGCCGTTGGCGATGACCTTGGCAGTCGCCGGAGTTCGGGTGAGGTCGAAGCCGTCGCTATGAGGCACGGCGAGGCACGTGGGGAGGTGCTATGGGCTTATGCGAGTGCGGTGAAGACGATGGCGTGCTCAGAATCAAGCCAACCTGGTTGTGGCCACGACGGCGACGTGCGGCGGCGGGTGCGGCCGAGCTCGGTGCGGTCGCTGTGGTGCTCGAGAGCGAGAACGGGAAGGGGAGGAGGTAGCTGGGCTCACGGCGATCACAACGAGGCAGACGGCGAGGACGGGGACGAACTGGTGCGGCGGTGATGGCGAAGGGGATCTCCGGCAGTGATCGACGAGGACGAGCTCGATGGAGACGAAGCAGAGCGTGCAAGCGCTCGGGGCTCGGCTATTTCGGCATAGTGGACGACGGCGAAGCTTAGGAACACGAGGGGCGGCGCGAGGACGACGGTGGCTGTGAGAACTATGGCGGCGCGGGCGCGGCGGCGCCGGCCATGGTGAGGAGAGGTGAGGGAGAGAGGCAGGGGGCATGTGAGGTGTCCACGGGGTCGGGGCGGCGCCGTGGAGGCGCTTCGAGGCGCGGGTGAGGCAGGCGAGCAGGGAGGTGGCGTGGCGCGGTGCGCGCGCGCGCGCTGTCCCCCTCCTCTGCCTACTTTCCGAGGTAGGTGATGACTGGCACGGGCCAGGTGGGCCGGCCCAGCCAGGTAAGTTGGCCTGTGGCCTTTCTCTCTCTCTCTCTCTCTCTCTCTCTCTCTATTCCATTTAATTTTTGTTTTCTATTTTTTTGCAGCTTTGTGGCTTTATTGAAAATAGCTAGGCACTTTCAAAAATCACCAAACTTCTCATGCCCACTCTTTAGGATATAAACAACATGGAACATTTCAGTTTAGGATTATTTGGACATTTAAAATAATTAGTAGCATTTAAATGCCCAAATGCAAATAGCATATGATTTAATCCAGTGACCTTAAGATGACCTAGAAAATTGTGAACCAATTTTGTGAGAGGTTCTAACCCAGGATAAAAATGATGGACATTTTAGAAGGGCATTTCAGGTTCATTGAAAATAATTTTAGTAAACTCTAGTTGGTTTCAGGGGGTTGCTGGGGGTTCTGTCATCCCCATTTCAACTTTCTGTGAAAAGTAAACATGACGCAACACCAGATGCTAGCACTAAGCATTGTTAGAACTCGGGATGTGACACATATCACCTGTCACCACAGATGCCTTGGTAACCCCCCTTTAAATAATAAACAATTGCATGAGATCTTTCCACCAAAATGATCCACAAAGGTCGGCCGCATGCGGGGTTTGACCATTGTAGTACGATCGCCAGACAAGTTGAACCCAGGGAACATCCTGTTTGTTGTAAAATTTGTGGAGCTGTTTCAACAGGAGCCCCTGGTTCTGGATTTTGAGGTTTATGATCCCTAAACCTCCTTTGTTTTTCGGTCTGCAGACCAGGTCCCACACCGCCAGAGAGTTACCTTTAGTACCATCATCAGTTTTCTTTAACCACAAGCATGATCTATGAAGTTTGTCCAGATGCTCAATGATCTTGGGGTTTAGCTTGATGGAGCACATTCCATATATCGCTAGTGGGGTGACTATAGAGTTTAGAAGTGTCAACTTGGAGCCATAGTCAAGCAAGGAGACCGCTGCCAAAATTTTCCTCTGCACTACTGTGACCATGGGCATCAGATCAGTCACCGTGGGGTGGGTTGTCCCCATAGGCAACCCTAAGTACGTGAAAGGCATCTGTCCCACAACACATCCAAAAATCTCCGCCATCTCCGACGCTGTTGCCGGATCCAAGTTGATCGGAACGAGGGTTCATTTATGGAAGTTAATCTTCAGACCTACTGACATGGCATAATCCATCAGAATTCCCTTGAGGACTTGAGCTTGGCTAGAGCAGGCAGGGAACACCACAATCGTGTCGTCAGCGTACTGTATTACCGGATAGTTATCATCGTGCGATGGTATCGGTAGAAGCAGCTGTCCGGCCCTGCACGCCTCGTTGATCGCCGCTTGCAACAGGTCTGCAGCGAGGACAAAAATGAGGGGCGAGAGTGGATCGCCCTGTCTCACGCCACACAGACAGGAGAACTGCTTTCCGAGGGTTCCGTTGAGCAGGACAGATGAAGTACCCGAGGAGAAGATACATTTGATCCACCCAATCCACTTCTCGTCAAAGCCCATGTGTCTCATGATCTCTATCATAGGTTCATGCTGTATCGTATGAAATGCCTTGGCAAAATCCAATTTGAGCAAACAGCAAGCACGTCCAGAAGCTTGACATTGGTGGATGTACTCGAATGCCCAGGCCAAGCAGTCTTGGATCGATCTACCTTTAAGAAAGCCATACTGGTTTCGGTGGATGATTTTGAGAATTATTTTCTGCAACCGATTAGCCAGCAACTTGGTTATCAACTTCAGGCAACAGTTGAGGAGGGTGATTAGCCGCGGGAGGGCGCGGGCGTACGGGCCGCGGGGGCCTCGCGCGGGCTTCGCGGGCCGGCGGCGGTGGGCGGCGGCGGGCGGCGGCGCTGCCACGTGTCGTGCCCCAATTGGTCGGGCATGGCGGCGGGATTCGTCCAGCGCTGGGCGGACATGTCCGGCGCGCGGAGGGAGCGGGGCTAGGGTTTGATCTCCGCGAGAATTCCGGGAGAGACACATATTTATAGGTAGAGGGAGCTAGGAGACTCCAAATGGAGTGCGATTTTCGCCCACACGATCGTGATCGAACAACCGAGAGCATGGAAGTGACTTAGGTGGGTTATTGGGCTGTTTGAAGGGGGGTTTTGCTGCAACACACAAAAGGCCTTTGCGGTTACCCGGTTAACCGTTGGAGCATCAAACGACCTCCAAATGGAACGAAACTTGACAGGTGGTCTACCGGTGGTATACCAAGGCCACTTGGCAAACTTCGGTCCATTCTGAGAACGTTTAACACCCACTCACGAAAAGAAACAAGAGGGGGGCGCCAGTGCATGTGGGAGTGCCGGATTGCAAAACGGACAACGGGGAAAATGCTCGGATGCATAAGACGAACACGTATGCAAATGAGATGCGCATGATGACATGATATGAGATGCATGACATGAACAAAATGCAAAACGAAAGACAAAACCCGACTACGAAGGGAATATCATAACACATAGCCGAAAATGGCAAGAGTTGGAGTTGCAAATATGGAAAGTTACATCCGGGGTGTTACAACGCTCCACCACTACGAGAGGATCTCGTCCCGAGATCTAGGACTGAAAGAACTCCGGATATTCGGAACGGAGGTGGTCCTCGCGTTCCCAGGTGGCTTCTTGGTCGGAATGGTGCGACCACTTCACTTTCAGGAATTTGATTGACTTGTTGCGAGTCTTGCGCTCATTTTCTTCAAGAATAGCAACGGGGTTCTCATGATAAGACATATCTTCTTGGAGGTCAATCTCTTCGAAGTTGATGGTGCGCTCAGGAGTCTTGAAGCACTTGCGAAGCTGTGACACATGGAACACATCGTGCATGTTCTCGAAGTTGGAGGGAAGCTCCAGTTGATAGGCGAGGTCGCCTCTTTTACCAATCATCTTGAAAGGACCCACGTATCTAGGGGTAAGCTTCCCTTTGATACTGAAGCGACGAGTGCCTTTCATTGGAGAGACGCGGAGGTAGACATGGTCTCCGATCTCGACAGCCAAATCACGGTGCTTGCTATCATAGTAACTCTTCTGGCGCGATTGCGCGGCTTTGAGATTTTCACGGATGACTTTACACATTTCTTCAGCCTCTGTGATTAAGTCATTGCCAAGAAGTTGGCGTTCACCCGTCTCTGACCAATTGAGAGGAGTACGACACTTTCTGCCATAGAGAATCTTGAATGGGGCCTTGCCCGAACTCGCTTGGAAGCTGTTGTTGTAGGAGAATTCGGCATATGAAAGACAATCTTCCCACTTCATGCCAAAGGAAATGACACAAGCCCTGAGCATATCTTCAAGGATTTGATTGACTCGCTCGACTTGGCCACTAGTTTGAGGATGGAAAGCTGTGCTGAAGCGAATGTTGGTGCCCATGGCCTTCTGGAAGGAGTCCCAGAACTTAGAAGTGAAGATGCTTCCACGATATGAAGAAATCAATTGTGGAATGCCGTGCAAGGAGACAATCCTGGAGGTGTATAGCTCTGCCAACTGAGCTGCTGTGATAGATTCTTTGATTTGAAGGAAATGAGCCACTTTAGTAAGCTTGTCGATGACAACGAAGATAGCATCATTTCCGCGCTTGGACTTTGGAAAACCCGTCATGAAGTCCATTTCGATATGATCAAACTTCCATTCTGGGATAGCAAGAGGTTGGAGGAGACCAGCTGGTCGTTGGTGTTCTGCTTTCACCCTTCGACATACATCACATTCATTCACGAATTGAGCGATTTCTCGCTTCATTCGAGTCCACCAATACGACTGCTTGAGGTCATGGTACAACTTTGTACTTCCAGGATGAATGGAAAGAAGAGAATTGTGCGCCTTGTTCATTATGACTTTCCTTAGATGACCTTTAGGAACCACAATCCGGTCCTCGAAGAATAAAGTGTCTCTGTCATCAATGCGATAGCACTTGTATTTGGATAGACCCTTGTCGATACCACGTTTCACCTTCTTCACCATGGCATCAAGAAGTTGTGCCTCACGAATTTGATCTTCCAAAGTAGGAGAGACTATGAGGTTGGCAAGAAAGCCTTGAGGAACAACTTGTAGATTCAGCTTGCGGAAAGCTTCACAAAGATCCGGTTGAAATGGCTTGAGAATTAAGCTGTTGCAATAAGCCTTCCTGCTCAAAGCATCTGCAATGACATTGGCTTTGCCTAGAGTATATTCAATACTCGGATTGTACTCTTGAATCATTTCGACCCATCGAGTTTGCCTGAGGTTGAGGTTGGGCTGAGTGAAGATGTACTTGAGACTCTTGTGATCGGTGAATATGTCCACTTTTCTTCCCAACAAGAGATGTCTCCATGTGATTAATGCATGGACAACTGCCGTCAACTCAAGATCGTGAGTGGGGTAGTTCTTTTCGTTGGGCTTCAACTGACGAGAGGTATAGGCCACAACTTTCTTCTCTTGCATTAACACAGCACCGAGACCTTGAAGAGAAGCATCACAGAAAACTTCGAATGGCTTGGATTCGTCAGGAGGAGTTAAGACAGGAGCTGTGACGAGTTTCTCTTTGAGAGTGTTGAAAGCAACGTCACACTCAGGAGTCCAGACATACTTCACATGCTTCTGGAGGAGGTTGGAAAGAGGCTTTGCAATCTTAGAGAAATTCTCAACGAATCTTCGTCAATAACTTGCAAGACCAAGGAAACTGCAAAGCTGCTTGACATTGTGAGGAGGTTCCCAATTCACAATTGCGGACACCTTCTCGGGATTAGCAGCGATGCCCTTGGCAGAGATGATATGACCAAGGTAAAGAACTTCATCAAGCCAAAACTCACATTTGGAAAACTTCGCATAGAATTGATACTCTCTGAGCTTGTCGAGCACCAATCGCAAATGTTTGGCATGATCCTTCTTATTCTTGGAGAAGACCAAGATATCATCGAGATACACCAGAACGAATTCATTGGTATAGGCGTTGAAGATGAAGTTCATCATTTGAGAGAATGTTGGAGGAGCATTGACAAGGCCGAAAGACATGACAGTATATTCATAAGAATCAAAGCTTGTTCTGAATGCTGTCTTGGGAATATCTTCTTCACGAATGCGAATCTGATGATAACCCATACGAAGGTCAAGTTTGGAGAAGAATTTAGCACCTTTGAGTTGCTCGAATAGCTCATTGATGTTGGGAAGTGGATACTTGTTCTTGATTGTCTTCTTGTTCAATGGACGGTAGTCGACACAAAGTCGGTCTGTGCCATCCTTCTTCTGGACAAGAAGAACACCACAACCCCATGGAGATGAACTCAGTCTGATCAAACCCAGATGCTCTTGTTCATCGAGCTGTTTCTTCAATTCTTTCAGCTCCTTGGGTCCAAGCTTGTAAGGACGCTTGCAAACGGGTTTCGTGCCAGGCTCTAGATCGATAACGAACTCAACTTGCCAGTGAGGAGGCATACCTGGAAGCTCTTCTGGAAAGACCTCTTGGTACTCACAAACGACTGGAATTTGAGAAATGGCATCCAACTCGCCCTTCTCATTGAGAGAAAACAACCGAATGGTTTCATTACGAGCGGCATAGATGATAACATCCTCAGAAGAGTGTGTCAATTTAATTTCCCTGGCAGCACAATCAAGTTGAGCCTTGTGCTTAGAAAGCCAGTCCATCCCGAGAATTAGATCAATATCCGAGTCACCAAGGACAATTGGTTTGGCCAGAAATTTATAGTTTCCCATCTTGATAGAAACATCGGGAGCAACCAAACTAGAAGTCATAAGCTTTCCCGGAGAAACAACTTGCATAACTTTGGATAAAATCTCTGTGTCAACATTGTGCTTCGATGCAAATTGGTATGACATGAAAGAATGCGATGCACCAGTATCAAATAAAACTTTTGCAGGAATATCATTAACTGAGAGATTACCCATAATCACATTAGTAGATTCCTCCGCTTGAGCTGCATTCATCATGTTCACCTTTGCAGACTTGGGATTATGCTTGACCACTGCATTGCTGGAAGATCTCACAGGAGGAGGAGGCGGAAGGCGCCTTTGGTTGAAGCATTTGTTAGCATAGTGACCTTTCTGCTGACACTTGTTGCAAGTCACCTCTGAGAGTGGACGATGATAAGGAGCATTCGACTTTCAAGCTTGATTCTGAGACTTGTTCTGATAGCCAGGGTTGGGTGGGTGGGAAGATCCATGGCCACCTTTGTTCCTCTGCTGGAAAGGCTGACGAAACGGAGGAGGAGGAGGCAACCAGAACTTCTGTTGCTTAGCAGCCACTAGTGAGGAAGAAGAATACTGAACTGCGTCCCTGACTCTCTTCTTAGAAGCCTCACACTTGAGCTGAGCAGCCTCTTGCTTCAGTGCCATGTTGTAGAAATCATCATACCTGGTTGGCTCAAAAAGCACGAGAGGTAATTGCAGATCTTCTCTGAGGCCACCTTTGAATTGATAGATCATGCTCTTTTCATCAGGAACGTCTTGCTTAGCGAAGCGAGCGAGTTTCTGAAACTGAGTATTGTATTGATACACGGACATGCTGCCTTGCTTGAGATTGCGGAACTCCTCATGCTTGCTCTCAACAACACTTTGTGGAATGTGGTGAGCTTTGAAGTCTCGGCGGAAATCATCCCAGGTAATCACACGACCTCCTCTGGAATCTTTGTATTGTTGATACCACTCGGCAGCTTGATCCTTGAGTTGAAAAGAAGCGAACTTGACAAAGTCCTCAGCCTGACATTGCTACATTCAAAATGCTTGTTGATGTCCACGAGCCAATCATCGGCGTCTGTGGCCTCGGCACAGTAGCTGAAAGACTTGGGCTGATTTGCGAGGAACTGGTTGAGGGTAGCGAAGTGAAGCTGATTGTTGCCTTGGCCTTGATTTCCTTGATTGCCTTGCCCTTGGGTGCGTTCTTGCAAGAGTTGCAAAATCATCTGAGCATTGGCGTTGGTGGCTGCCATGATAGATTGCCATGCCTCCGGAGGCGGAGGTGGTGGCGGAGGGTTCGCCTGACTCCCTTCATTGCGTTTCGGATTCTGACGCGTTGGCGGAGCCATCTTGAAGAGGGTGACATCCGTTAGCATCTTGATAGACAGATAGGCAAATTGAATCAACGGATAGAAATTGCAACATATAGTCTTCACAATAAACATTCGAACGAGGATGAACGAATGAATTCGATAGTAAATCATCACACTTCCATAAGGTGAGAAACCACTTGATAAAGGGTTGATGAATAAAATAACAAGGTACGACTGGAACAAATAAGTGGTAAGGATTACCCAATCACAAACCAAATATCTCAGGGAAGAAATGCTAAGAGCTACATGAATCCCACCTATAAACTCCCGAAACTTTCTGGTACAGGGGACACAAAATATATCACCCAAACTAGCAATCCCTAGATCCAGCTGTATCCATCCGTCAACACATAACCAAGAAACCTTCGGAAATCGTGTACCTCAACCTTCGAAAAGCATCCGTTATACGAGTTATGGCAATACTCCCGAACTCCCACCCCAGTACTGGGTGGCGTCGAGGTGATCTCACCAACAACTGCATAAAAGAGATTTTCGATGTCGGCGAAACTCCTAAGTCGGGGATGGCTCTGATTACCAACTTGTAACGCCCACGATGCGGCTATATCTCCCACGTGTCAAGGCACGACTTAGAGGCATAACCGCATTGTGGTATTGTCGCAAGAAGGGTTATCTTCACACAATCCCATGTAATGAACAAGAATGGGATAACGAGAGTTGGCTTACAATCGCCACTTCACACAAGTACATAAATTAATTCATACATCATCCAAAATCCACACATAGACCGGCTACGGTCAAAACCAAATGAAAAATAAGATAACTCCAAATGCTAGATCCCCGATCGTCCCAACTGGGATCCACTACTGATCATCAGGAAACGAAACATAGTAACGACCACGTTCCTCATCGAACTCCCACTTGAGCTCGGTTGCATCATCTGCACTGGTATCGTCGGCACCTGCATCTGCTTTGGTAGAATCTATGAGTCACGAGGACTCAGCAATCTCACACCCGCGAGATCAAGACTATTTAAGCTTATAGGAAAGGATGGTGTAATGAGGTGGAGCTGCAGCAAGCACTAAGCATATATGGTGGCTAACATACACAAATGAGAGCGAGAAGAGAAGCAACGCAACGGTCGCGAAGCTAGAAATGATCAAGAAGTGATCCTGAAACTACTTACGTTCATGCATAACTCACCCGTGTTCACTTCCCGGACTCCGCCGAAAAGAGACCATCACGGCTACACACACGGTTGATGTATTTTAATTAAGTCAAGTGTCAAGTTCTCTACAACCAGACATTAACAAATTCCCATCTGCCTCATAACCGCGGGCATGGCTTTCAAAAGATAATACCCTGCAGGGGTGTCCCAACTTAGCCCATCATAAGCTCTCACGGTCAACGAAGGATAAACCTTCTCCCGGGAAGACCCAATCAGTCTCGGAATCCCGGTTTACAAGACATTTCGACAATGGTAAAACAAGACCAGCAAGACCACCCGCTGTGCCGACAAATCCCGATAGGAGCTGCACATATCTCGTTCTCAGGGCACACCAGATAAGCTAAGCGTACAGGTACCAACGTAACCCAAGTTGCCAAGGGACGGTCCCGCACGATGCTCTAGTTTGGACCAACACTCGGAGGAGCACTGGCCCGGGGGTTAAAATAAAGATGACCCTCGGGCTCGCAAAAACCCAAGGGAAAAGGCTTAGGTGGCAAATGGTAAAACCAAGGTTGGGCCTTGCTGGAGGAGTTTTATTCAAGGCGAACTGTCAAGGGGGTCCCATAAATCACCCAACCGTGTAAGGAACGCAAACTCAAGGAACATAATACCGGTATGACGGAAACTAGGGCGGCAAGAGTGGAACAAAACACCAGGCATAAGGCCGAGCCTTCCACCCTTTACCAAATATATAGATGAATTAATTAAATAAGAGATATTGTGATATGCCAATATATCCATGTTCCAACATGGAACCAACTTCCACTTCACCTGCAACTAGCAACGCTATAAGAAGGGCTGAGCAAAAGCGGTAACTTAGCCAAACAACGGTTTGCTAGGAAAGGATGGTTAGAGGCTTGACATGGCAATATGGGAGGCATGATATAGGAAGTGGTAGGTAGCGCAGCATAGCAATAGAGCGAACAACTAGCAAAGCAAAGATAGAAGTGATTTCGAGGGTATGGTCATCTTGCCTGCAAGGTTCTCAGAGTTGTCGAAAGCTTGATCCTCGTAAGCGTACTCAACAGGTTCCTCGTTCACTAACTCGTCTCCCGGATCTACCCACAACAAGAATACAAGCAAAGGAACCACAATCAATCACGGGAAATGCACAAGCAACATGATGTAAAACATGCATAATATGCGAGATATGATATGCGTGCTCCGGAAGAAAAAGGATGAAAAAGGTAGTAACTTGGCAAACCAAGTATTCCACTGGAAAGATGAGATGATTTCGGTCGAAATCGATATAAAGATCACCGGAAACGGATGCACGGTTTGCAAATGGCAAGCAAAACAAGAATGACACGATTCTGCGATTAACAGCATGATAGCACTTAGAATGCATCAAGAAACTATGCTACAGCACCCCAACATAGCAACAAAGCATATGGCAGTAATCTAAAGGAGATGCTTGACAAAATATGAACACTGAGCTATGGCCAGATCACACCATAACAGGTTCAAACAAGCATGGCAAAAGTGCAAAAGACATCAGCTTCACAGACTTGGTGAAATTACTGGACATGGCTGAAACAGCATCACGTAGCAATGTTCAGAGCAAGCAACCAACATGTTACAGGAACTTAACATAGTAAAACAAGGTATGGCATTAATCTACTAAATGCATAGAACAACAGTCCCTTAATGGCCATGAGTCAAAAAGGATCAGAAGATATGATGGCACCCATGTAAACATAGCAAGTTTCGTTAACAGGTTCCAGACTTGGCAGAAAACAGAGCATGGCATTAACAGAATTATGAAGGCATCTTTGTGAGCTCGATTCACTCATTTCAAAGCAATGCATGACAAAAAAAGCATACCTACAGCAAGATGGCATGTTTATGAAGCTATCCATGGCAAGAGCAAGTTCATCGGATGTATGGATGAACTACAATAACCTTGGCAAAATTGAATATCATGTTAACATTCTGCCAGAAACATTTTATAGCAAAAGTAGAGCAAGATTGAGACATGCTATGGCACTACATAATTTCAAACAGGGGCATGGATGGATAGAGCACAACTATATCTACAAAATATCCTTGCTGAACATACTCAAAATAAGCATAGATCTCACTGTAGACACATGGATACATGGCAACAAAATAACAGCAGTAACAGACTTGGCAAAATCCTAAGTCCCTGAAAACAGAAACATCACGAAGCCTAGTTTGCATGCTTGTGCTAGTCACCACAAAGATCACAAAAAAACATGGCATACACCTCTGTAAAGATGGCATGGCATAGATCAAAACACCTGTGGAGATCATGTCGATAAGATGCACACATCAAATGCAAAAAAAATAAGAAAACACCAAGTTCTGATAACTAACAGCAGTAAACATCATATAGCACTCTTGCACCAAAGATTTGGGCATCAAGATGGACTCAAACGAGCATGGCACAATGGAACAAAATAAAGAGCATCTCGAGGCAAATATTTCGATATATCATACACACAAAACGGAGCAGTATGCAATGAGATATGATGCGATGAACATGGCTCCAGAATATGAGTAAATCGGGACTTGGCAGAAATCGAAGGGAGGGAAAAGTCAACCTTATCCCGATCCAGATCTAGCGCGCTCTACGAGGATCGCTGGAGTTGGCCGGGATTGGAGAGGAGGCCGGAGGAGCGCTCGGGGAAGGGCGGCGGAGGCGCGGGGAAGAGGGAGCGGGACGGCGCCGGCGGGAGACGATGGCGGCGGGGTCGGCGACGGCGGGCGGAGCGGTGGAGGCGGCGGCGGTTGGCGACGGCGCGGCGAACGGCGGCGACCGGCGGGCGGCGGGGCATAGCTCGGGCAGCGGGGGAGCCGCGGGCGGCGGGGGAGCCGCGGGAGGGCGCGGGAGGGCGCAGGCGTACGGGCCGCGGGGGCCTCGCGCGGGCTTCGCGGGCCGGCGGCGGTGGGCGGCGGCGCTGCCACGTGTCGCGCCCCGATTGGTCGGGCGCGGCGGCGGGATTCGTCCGGCGCCGGGCGGACATGTCCGGCGCGCGGAAGGAGCGGGGCTAGGGTTTGATCTGCGCGAGAATTCCGGGAGAGACACATATTTATAGGTAGAGGGAGCTAGGAGACTCCAAATGGAGTGCGGTTTTCGCCCACACGATCGTGATCGAACGACCGAGAGCATGGAAGTGACTTAGGTGGGTTATTGGGCTGTTTGAAGGGGGGTTTTGCTGCAACACACAAAAGGCCTTTGCGGTTAACCGTTGGAGCATCAAACGACCTCCAAATGGAACGAAACTTGACAGGTGGTCTACCGGTGGTATACCAAGGCCACTTGGCAAACTTCGGTCCATTCCGAGAATGTTTAACACCCACTCACGAAAAGAAACAAGAGGGGGGCGCCGGTGCATGTGGGAGTGCCGGATTGCAAAACGGACAACGGGGAAAATGCTCGGATGCATAAGACGAACACGTATGCAAATGAGATGCGCATGATGACATGATATGAGATGCATGACATGAACAAAATGCAAAACGAAAGACAAAACCCGACCACGAAGGGAATATCATAACACATAGCCGAAAATGGCAAGAGTTGGAGTTACAAATATGGAAAGTTACATCCGGGGTGTTACAATAGGCCTGTAGTCATTTGCAGTCTCGGGTGAATAGGTTTTCGGGGTCAGGGTGATAAACCCAGAATTAAGACTTTGCAGGTCTAACTTTCCATCATAGAAGTCAGCACACAGAGTGTAGAAATCTTGCTTTATAATGTGCCAGCAAGATTTCAAAAAACACCCATTAAAGCCATCCGAACCTGGAGTGCGATCAGATGGCATTTCTTGGACCACTTTATCGATCTCATCATTCGTAAAGGGTTTTGTCAAATCCTCAAGCCCTTCAATCTTTTTGATAATCCGTGCGAGATCAAACTTCATCTCATGCGGTTCTGACCTGCCCAACCTGTTTTTATACGTCTGATAGAGCTCTTGTGCTTTCCCTGCATGATCAGAGACGACAGATCCATCAGAGAGTTTTAGTGAGGCAATGGAATTCCTTCTGAAACGTTCACTTGCAGCCGAGTGGAAAAATTTAGTGTTGTCCCCACCACACTGAAACCACCGCAGAGCGTACCTCTTCTTCCAATATTCCCGTTTATAACCAAGGAGAGTCATCAAATGTTCTTTAAGAATTGCACGGAAGTTTTTCTCCGGTGTTGTGAGAGGCCTCAAGTATTCAATTCCACCCAATTCAAGCAGAGCCCAATTAGAATTGTCAATGCACAAATTCAGTCTGGAGATGTTTTTGCTCCACTTCTTCAGAGCATACCTCAAGTGTTTAAATTTTTCGCAGAGCATAGCAGCCGAATTGTGGGCAAAACAACTTTTGTTCCAAGTGGATTGAACAACTTCAAAGAAACCAGGGTGTGAGATCCAGAAGTTCTCAAATCGGAAGATTTTGGTTTTAGGGACCGTTGTTTCAATGGAGATCACACACGGTACATGATCAGAGACCGGTTTTGGGAGGGGGGCCACTGTCGTGTTTGGGTAGCTAGAGGTCCAAATGGCCGATGTGAAGAACCAATCAAGTTGCTCCAAAAGTGAGTCTGTTTGCATGTTACTCTGTGTAAACCTCCTCCCTTTGATTGGCAGTTCAACTAAAGCTTGCAATTGGATGAAATCATTGAAGGTGAGCATATCATTCACATTCCCTCCTGGTTTATTTCGATTATCAGGGGCCCTGATGTAGTTAAAGTCACCACACAATAGCCAGTCCTCATCATCTGGTATGTCTAGATCAAACATCCAGGAGGTGAAAGTGGCCCTAGCGGGGCCATCACATGGGCCGTACACATTAAACATATTCCAGGATTTAGCAGTTTGCAAGGAAGTGAACTTAACACCCAAAGCAAACGATTCAGAGCAGATAACATTGCCAACAAAGACCGAGCTATCCCATAAGATAATCAATCCACCAGAGGCACCTTGGGAGGGCACCACCTCAAAGTTATCAAACCTTTTAGGACAGAAAGTTCTTACAAAAGACTTATCAAAAGAGGCACGCTTAGTTTCTTGAAGGCAAATAATAGAGCACCCATTACTATCGATTGCATTATGCAGAGCCAAAAGCTTCTGATCGGAGTTGATCCCCCGGACATTCCAGCACACCACCTTCCATGCCTTATGCATCAGACTTGGAGATGTCACGCTCCTGCACCACCATGGATGAGAGCAGTTTCTGTTTGCTTAGCTGATTCGGGTGCATTCCACACATATTAGTACCAATAGATTGTATGGTAGAAATAGGTGTGGGGGGAGGGATCTCACTGTGTACCTTGTCTTTTGTCTTGTCTGAAACACATGGCATGGTGGCAGTAGAAGAGCACTGCACCACAGGATCTTTCCTTGGTTTCACTTTGGACACCACCGATTTTCTGTCAGACACAGGCGGCACCTTAAACCCGTCATACTTATTAGTACACGCACTTCAGCACAGCAGAACAGTATCCACATGAGCATGCTCATTAGATAGCAAAGAACCAATATGATCAGCAACAGAGTTATATGGCATCGATGTGGCTGGCATGTTCTGCTCATCAGCAGAAGAAACCACATCAAGGTGCATCTGAACTTTCTGCAGAACCTCCTCAGTGCTGAAGCAGTCCCTGTCTATGGTGATTACATTAAAGGAAGATTTGAAGATGATACCAAACACATCTGGCTCTGGAGAGATGGACTTCATCAGGGCATTACAGACCACGTTAAGCTGCTCCTTCATGACTGTGAATGGATTGAGTGGCAGAAAAGCTCCTTCGGGGTACACAGCAGGTGGCAATGACTTTGTATAAATCTTCTTCAGCATACTACCGATCCAACGCAGCAATTCAGCGTCTGCGGTTATCAGCATAGAGACTGAAGCACCACCAGCCCTGACAAATGCAAACTGCACAGATGGAACACCATTGATAAAGTTGTCAGCCAGTTCCTCTACCTGGGAAAATTCAGACCAAACATCTGACAGATTATCGACAATGTTGTGTTCCTGATGCACACCATCCATAAGAGAGGGACCATCATACTCAAAGAAAGTTATGAAGCTAAAACCAGTGTAAGGTGGTGGGATTATCGGCCATGCTGCCCATCCATTCTCCTGAACTTCTTCTTGCGCCTGGTCTGCAGCATTCCACAATTGTTCATTGGTCGCCTTCTGGGCTTCCATATCATTAATCCTGGCTTGCTGCATCAGAGTATAGTATGGTAGTTCATAGGGGTGTGGGGAAGCATTGAGGAGAGGTGGAACATCCTCGTTGTCCACCAATCCTGGCACAAGGTCTCTGCCATTAAGAACATAAACAGGGACCGACCAAGAACGGCCCAGTCCAGGAAGCATGCCCACCCTAGAAACCACCAAACTATGAGGTACCTGCGCCACATCCTTGATATGGCACTTAACCAGAACCCTAGCTTTGTTATCATTAGGCCTAGGCCAAGCAATCAGTTTCCCGAAATTGGAAATAGCCTTGTGCACATAGTGTTCAGTCATGTAGTCCATCGGAAAAGCTAGCATCATGATCCAAACTTCATATTGAAAAGCGGGCATCCGCATATCAATTCCTTCATCATGGGGTGTGAGGGTGAAGTAGGAATCACCATCTATAGCATGTGGACCTTCTCTAATGGCCTCATCACGGCTTTGCATATCCTCAAATGCAACACAGCCAATGCCAAGCGGGTAAACAAATTCATCTGAAATATGATATTCCAGATCTTCCCTAATGATGCGGCAAATCTCTTCTAGCCAAAATCTCTTCTGATGATCAGGAACGGGGGGCTGGATCGAGATGATTGCATACCTGTCATGGTTCAATGGCGGGTCATCCACCACCATGACACTCCTCTGAAGCCGATGATCTGGCCCACGCTCAATATTGGCTCCTAGCGGGGCGAACGTGAACGGCCGGACCGGGAAGTTCACCATCTTGTTGCCGTAGATGATCGCCGGCGATGCAATGCTCTTGGGCGGCGATGAAGGAGCAAGTTTGGAAGAGGCAGAGGTGGTATTGGAAACAGGGGAGACTGGACAGGATTGGGTCCCTCGGGCGGTGGAGTTGACAGCTGAAGCGGGGGGGGGGAGGCGTATCGACATGCAATGAGAGGTCGCCACGTCATCACGTGGAGAGATATTCGGTTTTACTTGTCAAACCGCCCTCCGATTTTCTCCTTGTGTGTTATGATTTCCTCGATTTTGTTTATGGGAACAAATTGGAGAAATTTCATCCACTTTGGCAGTAAACCCAGGAGGTCCATATGCGGATATGGGCTGCCATTGATACCTGGGCCAATGCCGCTGCTTACCATGGGCTGTATGGCCTAAGAAACCACACGAGCCACATCTTTTGAGGCCAGGGCATTGGTTCACTTGGTGGTCATTCCGACGACAGGCTCGGCATGTGAAATTAATATGGCCCAATATGCATGCATCATCCAACGAACGTGGCACATGGCATGTGCATAGGTTCACCAACTGAACACATCTTTGGCAAAATTTACCGGGGCAATCACCAAACAAATGACCATGCCGAGAGAAATTCAAGCATTTCAATATCCTGGCATCGATATATTCTTGAGTAATCACATCCTTGATCTGAACCATAGTTTTAACCTCATGATCTGAATACCCAGCTTGCCAGCCATCCATAATGTGAAACAACTTTTCATCCGAGATAGACTGCCAATAAGATTCTCTGAACCGCGGGCCCTGAAAAAAGGTTCTAGCACTAGGCAAGATATCCTTCTGATTGATAACAAAATCACCCAACCGAATAGGCAAATCAGGATCCAAAATAATAGGGAAGTTGAACTTTCCAAACGGAATACTCTCGGCGGCCGACGAGGTATGCAAGCTCGTCGTCGGCAGCTTTGAGGAAGGAGAATTTATCATTTGCTGCTGATCCCGAAGCCATTTAGATCGTATAGCAATTGGTTGTAGTCCCACCTCAGGAAGATGCTCATCCACATGCCAACTCTTATCCGAGTGATCAAGATATGAAAGATCACCACAGAAGAGGTGAAAATGACAAATGAAATCTGGCCAAATGCGATCCTTAAGCCCATAGATGAAATGACCAACTCTGTTGGAAGCCACAGAAAACCGAAAGCGATGATCACTTAGCCTCAAAAGCCTAAACCCCGAACTGATTCCTCCAATACAAGATTGTAAGGCTAGAGCCACAGATTCTTCTGTCAACGGGAACGAAGCCGAGGACAATGAAACCACGAGGAAGAATTCCTTGGCAGATCTAGGGTTGGCCGGTGAAAAATGCACCATAGATTGGAACTTGTCACGTACCTGAGATTCAATCGCCAAACCTGGGGAGAAATCCCAATGGAGAAGACTCTCCATGGAGAAGTGGTGGTTGTCACCGCCGGAGTGGCCAGTGACAGGAGAGGTGGCCGCCGAGGCCGGGGTAGCCACCGGCGGAGAGGGAGTCGCCTAGGAGAGGGAGTCGCCTAGGAGAGGGAGTCGCCTTTGCTTGAATGTGTTGAGAATGATTAAACTTGTCCTGACGGGGAAAATCCAGCCAGCAGGTCGAAGTCTGATACTTGCGACCCTCTCTCCTACTTTGGGCTGCAGAGCATGGCGGCACATATCAGGGTATGGTGCATGCAGAGACGCATGGTACACTGTGTACACACAGTTTTGCCTGATGAACGAAACCTCGCTACCATCATGATCCTTGCCGTCGGTTATCTGCTGGTTAATCGAATAATTCAGTCCGAGAAATAGAGAGCATGTACCAAGGCTACTTACAAGCCTCCAGTCAAAAATTCCTGAAGGCCCAGAGAAGCTGGGATCCTACTCAAAGACCTTGCAGTGACTGTGATTGTATTCCACGAAACAACACGTCCGGTATGTGCGAACAATCATCAATCGTTCGCCGTCGTCTGATCAAGCCAGGAACCACCTGCAACTGCCATGCCGCTTTTCTTTGAAAGGTTCTGGGATTAGGAAGGGTAGGGACACCAGGCGGCCTACAACATCATATCAAGTTGCAGTCAAATAAAAAAGGGCTCTTAATGTAGTCAATCTTAAGAACAACATGTTATGACCATGAATATTTTTTTAGTAAATGTTGACAGTAATATAAGAAAGCCATCATGATATCATAGGAAAGTAACATACTGCTGTAACAACCATTTGTAGCGATGACTGGAGTAGGCCAGCAATACGTCCAGCCATAGAAGGATTCCACAGCGTAAATGAGCCCTTGTGTTCAATGGCATCAGAGAACCATGGAGGATGTATGATCCTGCGATGGACATGCAGATTTATCCACTTACCGCAGTGACCTGTCAGATAGGCGAGACCGCAGTTGAAGAACACAATTAGCCTAAAGTCTTTATAATTTGCAGATCTTGTGGGCACTTGGCAGATTACAACCTTGAGAAAATCAAACTTGGTATCATGTTGGCTACTTTAAGATTCTGAGTATTCTGGGCCGCGGTGCCAAAGCAGTGCAGTGTTAATCGAAGGAAGGGGGATCAATCGTCGGGTGTAGACCTCCACGAGCATCCAGCTGCCGCGACCGTCGATGAGCACCATCCAAGACGTGTCATGCCGACCCAGTACATACCGTTAATGTAGTTGAGCGTGACGGGGATCGGATCGCAGTCAAGGGGGTTGATGCTCGCTACCCTACGATCGTTATGCTGCGTGACACGCCATTTCTGAAGATCAGGCGACATCAGCAAGCAAGGAGCTAGCTTAAAAAGCTCCGGCCTAAGGGCTTTGAGTAAATGGTACATCCCCGACGACACACGGCGAGCGGCATGGTACTGAGATTGTCCACACGTGAAACAATGAGCTTCATTACCTCTATGGGGAGCGAATTCTAGCCACTCTTTCGGCAGACGCTGCTCGGTTCTGCCATTGTTAGTGCTTGGGTTCCGGACGAGGGGGGCAGGCGCCTTAGCGGGGATGGAAGATTGGACGGGAGTCAATTGCCATGACTCCATAACGAGACACCCTGGGGGAGGTTACTCGTAGAAATATTCCCTTGAGTGGCAAAAGAATTACTTTTGATATAGAAATAACTTAAACTCTCTAAACCAGCCCAAGGAAATGACAAACAATCATTCGAAGGAGTTCGGAGAAATGGCATACTCAGTTCGGAAAGAAAACTGGAGTTATAAGACAACTCAGCAAACGGAAAGCACATTCCAGATGATGCCAAGGATATAACCCAGTGACTGAGTGTGCTCTCAAGAACTTGAGCATTTCCTTACTCATCAAGGTCTTACCAATATGTGTGCCAAAGATGTTGGTGACACCTTGTACCACCATGATGAATAACGATGGAGGATGCAGATGCAAAGGAGGACATCACTTTCTCAGATTTGTACTTAGCATTGCCAAGGATCAAGACCTGGATGATCGACTTAGATACATTTAGCACTCCGCTTCTAATGTTCTCCTTGATGTACTAGTTGCCACGGTCATGCTTAAAGCATCAACATAGCCATCAAGTAAAGGCCGGACTTCGGAATATAAAGGATCCATAAGGAACAACTTCTATAATAAGTCACTTGAAATCCCCATGGAGAAGATGGTCAACTTGCTCAATCAAGATACTACAATGATAGATCTTCCGGCTAGGTGTGTCGGCCAGAACATCAACCTTGTCGGGACCTACATCATAGATCTTGGAAAAGTTCCAACCATCATATCTGCCTGAGATTCAGATCTGGCTGGTAACAGGATATTTCAGACAGCATGTCTGGGAAAGAAAGTTTGCAACACAAACCGACGAGATGACGTTGCGAGCTTCTCGGGAAATGAACTACGGTGGGAAGCTCCAAAACATGAGTTGGTTCACAAGACACACGTGAACATGTTGTGCGGGACAAGCATGAACATAGAAGTCTTACAACAAAACACTACCGAGTACTGGTTGGGAACCATCAATGAGGATATCGAAGTCCTTACGTAAGTCTGGATTAGCTCTTAAGAAGGAACTTCTTCTCCTTGAACAAATCAATCGGTGGCTTGGTGTGCTAGGGAATACATATGGAATGGAGGTAATTAATCTACCAAACCATAGAATACTTCGCAAATGCGTGACTGACTTGGGATGATCCCAAAGAAAGCAAAAACAAACTTTCTCGAATCCACGACGGCAACGTGCCTCAAATGCACATGAACTAGAGGAAGTCACTTATTTCATCCAAACATATGCTTCATGAACAGGACACGAAGAAAATGCTTACACAAATTTCCAACACTAGCTTAATGTCCAACAAAATCATGGAGAGGACAAGGGCGTTGTCGATGGGCTCAACAACAATTTATCGAGATTTCCATATAGATGGAATTCCATAACTATGTGAACAAAGTGATAGCGTTGGTTAGACCAACAGAATATAATGGTGTATGCTTGAAGGGTCAACCACGAGTAAGACGACAATATGAACATCGTTGGTTCTGATTTAATTTGACTATAGCCCACTCTCAAACCAAAGTTTTAACAAGACAATAGGTCCAACAACTGATCACGAGGACCATTTGATGAAGATATCATCTTACTTCAACACACACACACACACAAACACACACAAAAGCTATCTCTCAGTGATGAACTAAGTCAGACAAGCTTCCATCTTCCAACTCTCCAAGTTGTTGTTTAGCTCAACCAACTAGTTCAGGGTATCCAACACAGAATCTTGGAGAAAGTGTGGTTTAGAGGGATAAAACAACTTGATCATGAGCTCAACATAACGGTCAGGGGTCAACCTGGTTATACTTCCGAGGAGATATTTGGAAAATCGCGTACCATCGATATATTACTAAGCTCGAGAACAATCTTGCTTTTTAGGGCAAGACGATATGATCAAAGGAGCGAGGGATTGACACAATCCTAACTCATTGATCGAAGAGTGCACCAGACAGAAGGACTAAGTAGCACGATCAATCTTAGAATGACAATTCAATAACCATCACGCTAAGAATGAGGGTATTGTCCATTAACTACCAAGCAACAGAGTTGCTAGGAGTATTAATTTCACACATCACAATTCACTTGTCGGTATTCTGGTTACAACAACACGGAGACCGACGAATGAACCATGATGGCGAGAGGTATCACTGTATCAAGAGTTCATAGGAGATGGTGCAATTCCCATGACATTCTTGACATAAATATGGTAATACCCCAAGGTAGAAAAGAACAAAATCTGGATTGGCATTTTGATATGCGGAATGCAACTGCTTTGACCCAATCCTAGCTATGGATAAGATACCGGAGTTTGGTTCTCCTAGTCATTCTGAAATAGAATGGCTTGACAGACCACAGGAATAATAGGCATCGATGAACATGAATGCACAACTATTCCTGACTATCAATTGATAGACTAGGGTCAGAATACAGCTGAGGAGGGTCAACTCAAGGAACAAATAACTTTATGAGTTGTCGATGCATAGATTAGTATGTCGAACCAAGTTCAATAGGTTTCTTCCGGATAACCCATGCAGAGAGGTAGGACTAGCAGAGTCACAATATATAAAGTGGAACTCATCGAGAGCACTCTTGTTGTGATCTTTTGGTTCAAGAACTTCTGCCATAAGCTTCGTGGTATTTGGAAGAAGGAAATACCACGGACCTCGAGGACTATCGCAAAGGTTACTAATATCCTAGAGGAACTAACAAACACTATAAACATGAATGAGTAGGGTGAATCTCGGGTTCAAAAACCCAGGAATAGAATGCCTACTAACTAGATGGCATCACGGGATGCTTTCGAGAATGACGGCCAGAATCATCACACTGGAAACACAACACATGGCTAGATTACTGGGTGGTTCTCTAAGATGCCTAGAGTCATAGTAATAGCTTCAACATATATGTCGAGGCAATGGAGTATCTCAACTTAGCAATTAGTGTGGTTAATCTCGCCTAAAGGAACATCGGGATAGGGAGGAAAGATTTGCAAATGCATCAGATTGTTTAGAAACATGGGATGACTCGAACAACATAACGACTGTAAATGCTCAAAAAGATTTGAGACATCCTGCAAAATGGTGGCATAACCACTCAACAACATCATATCAAGGTTCTGAGTCCAACTAACAACACACTGGAGTAGTAGGAACTGAGCAGAGGCTTCAATCCATCAATCCTATAAGTCTACGGATTAGTAACACGTGATCCTGATAGAAATATGAGAAGCCTAGTTCTTAATCCCCGTAGGAAAAAAGAGGGTGACTCAGATCAGAATGGCATGAGGTAAAGGAGTAAAAAGAGCCTTACATTACCTTCCACAATCAATTCCCTTATATAACTAAAGCATTTGTAGACACGACTTCGACCAGTTTGGCTTGGTAATCCTATTGGCAGTCAGGCTCTGATACCAAAGCTGTCAGGACCCCGATTCTAAATCACATCGACTAGCATGTAACGCATCATATCACTTTGCGGCCTCACGCACGGTATCCCCATGGGTGCCACCTTACCTGTCTCGGGACCATTTGCGCCTTTTGGCTCACGTATATGATAGTGTCACTAGCATCCGTATGACAGAGAACCCGGTCCGACATGACTAGTCATAAACCCAAGGTGGCACTAACATACAGGGACATGCATACATGACCCAGCAATGCACGTGTCCGTCATCAACGTATGAACACAAGTTGTAGCAAGCTACAAGGACCTAAAGGAACAACACGTGACATTTCCCCGAAGGGACAGACATAGGAGCAGAGAAGGACACATGCCGATCATCCCATGTGTTCCGGAGCAGTAGCAAGCTACCATGGCTCAGTGGAAGCACTAGGAGAGATTTCCCCATAAGAGAGGCTACCAAGAATAAACAACTAGATTGTATGATCCCACACATACCAAGCATTTCAAAATCATACACACAATATGCTTGATATGTGCAAATACAACATGGCATCACAAAAAAACTCTACGACTCAAAGTATTTATTCAGAAGGCTCCAAAGAGTCATACATAGTAAGAATTACAATCATGGGTCACATGACCCAACATACAGAGCATACAGGCAACGGAAGCCTGACTATCTATAAGACCCTCCCAAGGGTACAAGATCGTAGCTGAGGTAACAAGCTAAACATCAAAGTCCACGCGGAACTACTAGTGAGACTGAAGTCTCTCTGCAAAAACATAAATTAAGCAAACGTGAGTACAAATGTAACTAGCAAGACTTACATGAGAACTAGCTACATATGCATCAGTATCAACAAAGGGGTGGTGGAGTTTAACTGCAACAAGCCAGCTTTGACTGTTACTACCATGAACTAGGACTGCGAGTAACTCTTTTGAGGTGGCGCACACGAGTCCACATATTCACCATAACAATACACCACTATGGATCCATTCCCGTCTCCCTACGAGAAGGCCATCCATAGCACTCATGCTTATCTTGCACATTTTAGAGTATCCACTTTCACTTGTCTATGAAAAGCATAAGCAACCAAGTAGTCCATTACCGCGGACGCGGCTATTCGAACAGTTTTATAACACTGCAGGGGTGTACTTCTTCACACACGCTCTCGCCACTTACCACCATGTACACGTCATGTATCTTAGCAACCTTCAAGCGGAAGCTTAGCGAGGGTGTCGGCCATGACCTGACTAACCACGCAAGTCTCTAGTCCAGGTTTATCGCCTATTCAGGTTCCATCTGCAGGGAGATCCGGTCGGGGTTTCCTCCACGGCCCCAAATGATGTGTGCAGGGTTCCCGGGTCACCAAAAGGGCGAGGTAAAGCGGGCCACGTGCCTACCGCATCACAGCCCACCCCTAGGGTCAGCGCTGCGCGCGACCTCCAACATACTACAAACACCAGAAACTACTTGCAACTCCTCGACAAGGAACAAGGTAATTCATAAGTCGAGAAGGTCCATTGGTTTCGGGCCCAATGCGTGGTAGTAGTTGATCTTGAATCACACACACAGAACTCAGGTCCTAGGGACGGTTCCAATGAGAAAACCCACCATGTACTCCTACATGGCCTCTTATCTCTACCTTTACCAAATCCTGTTCACACACATAGCTCTCAACAGTAGGACATGTTCATCACCATTCCAATCCATCCCAGATGAATCAGACCCGACACCACTCTAAGCATAGCAGGCATAACAAGCAAGCATGAACGAGTAGGCACATCATGGCTCAAACAATTCCTACTCATGCCAGTGAGTTTTTACTAATTACTGTGGCAAAGACAGGTCATGCAGAGGAAAGGGTTCAACTACCGCAACATGTAACAGTTAAATCGATGCTGTCCTAATGCAGTAAAAGAGAGCAAGAGCGAGAGAGTGGGATTGTATCAGGATGCTCAAGGAGGGTTTTGCTTGCCTGGCACTTATGAAGATAGTATAGCTCTTCATCGGTGTCAATGATCACAACGTCGCAACAACGTCCACTAAGAGGGAACAACACCGGCAAACAGAGAAGGAACACAATCAATGCAATGCAACAATATGATGCATGATCATGACATGGCAACATGCTATGATTTGTGCTAATGTAACTAAGAACAGAAGGGTTTAAGTCAATTTGAACCAAGGTTACAAATTCAAACTCAAGTTATGAATTTATAATGTGCATGTCGGATTTAGGGTTCCAGCAAAACCCTTGAGGTTCAAACACTGGGGTGCGCATGAAGATTCCCCCCTACCGAACCGCGCCCTCAACCTCGCCGCGATCTCTAAGCTAGCTCGACGAACTCACAACACAAGAGACACAAGGTTTATACTGGTTCGGTCCACCGATGTGGTGTAATACCCTACTCCAGTGTGGTGGTGGTGGATTGCCTCTTGGGCTGATGATGAACAGTACAAGGGGAAGAACAGCCTCCTAAGGAGAGGTGTTATTGTGCTTGGTGGATGTGAGGATGATCTGAATTCGTTCGATATCTCCCGCTCAAGCTAAGTTGCCTCCTACGGTGGTGGCTAGTCCTATTTATAGAGGCCCTGGTCCTCTTCCCAAATATTGAGCGGGAAGGGATGCCACAACGGCCAACTGAAAGGGGACAGCTAGCACAAGCTATCCTGACTAAAGGTGGTCTTCGCCTGCCAAAGGCAATGGTGGTGACGCCGTCTTGGGCTCCACGGTGACCTCCGTCCTGCCATCCTGCTGGTCTTGGTCTTGTTGCACCGATATGGAAACCTTTGCCTGATGCCTCGGTACTCCTCGCCTGCGCTTGCCTCCTTAGCACCAAAGAGGAAAGGAGGACACTGCACGCGCTTGTGGCCGCCTGGCGCCCGCCTGGCCATGGTCGTCATGGCTTGCGTCACGGGAACCTCGCGAGGTACCCCTTGCCTTGATCTCTCCGCCCACTCGCGAGCCTGCCTGGTGAGGCCACTCCGGAGGAGGTCTCGTGTCGTCCACCTCGCGAGGGTGTTGAGTGTTGGCTGATGAAGACGGGCCGTACCGGGCCGCTGGTGGAGCCACACCGTGGGCCGCAGGCAGGCAAGTCTGGGGACCCCCGTTCCCAGAACGCCGACAGTAGCCCCCGGGCCCAAGGCACGCTCAGACTTGGCTTAGTGGCGAAGCCAAAGGGCAAGTGCGGAGCGCCGCAGGCCCCAAGAGCCTGCGGCCTTGGTCGATGCGTGGCGATTGATTGGACGTGGGCGCCTCCGCTTCCCCATGCTGCCTCGGCAACTGCCCTACTGACAAAAGACTGGCACGGGCAATGCTTGCCTTCATTGCTTTCCTTCGTCTTGCTCCAGATCACCTTCCACGCTCCGTTCTTCCGATATTTGCAGATCCGCCCCAATCCGTCCCCTTGAGCAACCAATGGCGCCCCAAAAGGCCAAGGTCGATGCGCCGCCAGCTTGGTACGAGCCGGCCCTCGACGCCCCCAACGTTTCGGAGAAGAACCTCGCCGTCATGCGCCTACTGATGGCGGGAGAGAGAAACGAGAGGGGGAAGACCGAGTTCCGGGCTGGCTCGGCCGTGCCAGAGCCTGCGGGAAGCACCTTCTTCCCCTTCTTCATGGGCAGTGTTGCCGCGGGGTTGGTCCCCCCTTTCTCTGACTTCTTCTACGAGGTCCTCGGGAATTACAGGCTGCAGGCGCTGCATCTTCATCCCAACTCTGTGCTGCTCCTGTCGATTTTCGCTTACTACTGCGAGGCGCATGTCGGGGTGTTCCCATTCGTGGCTCTGCTGCGCTACTTCTTCTTCCTCCGGATCAATGAAGGCCACACCACGGGGTGCGCCAACTTCATCGTGGCCGGCAAGGCCAACTCGATCTCAAAAACCGGGTAGAAGACCGACGGCTTCAGGAGCAAGTGGATCATGATGGACGCCAAGTGCGTCCACCCACGCTTGATACTGCCGACGGAGAAACCCCAGTCCGACGAAGGGTGGTTGCGCGCGAAGCTCACCGACAGCCGGGTGGCGCTGGTGCTGGAGAGGATGAACACCGACCTGAAGCCAAGCAACACGAAGGTGGCAAAGTTGACGGGGCCGTGCTCCTGAGGGAGTTCCTGACGCAGCGGGTGGCCCCGCTTCAGGCGCGCACGCGCCCCTTGTGGAGGCTTGAGGTCGCAGGAGACAAGCTTCGCTTGAGCCCAGAAGCCTTGCCTGACGAAGAGCTCGCTGCGGCGCTCCGCTTCCTGGCCGGGGATGACCAGGAATACCCGCCTAGTGCCTTCGCTCCTTTGTTCCTCCGCAAGGACTGGGCGTAGGTTGTGGCCGCCATGCCCACCTTTGACGGGCGCGGCTTGGTGCCGCCAACGGCCCTCGTGGTCCCAAAGGCGACGGTGCCGGTGGACGTGTCTTCAGGTAACTCCCGAAAGGGGGAAGAAGAGGAGGAAGACGAGGAGCACGACTCGGAGGCGACCCCCGAGGGGACGGGCGAGACCTCCCCCTTGTGCAGGGCTGACCTCTTCCGCACCATGCAGACGACGACGATGATGATGATGACGATGCCCTTCTGGGGACGAACGAGCCGCCCGTGGCTGGAGGTTCCTCACGGCCCAAGGCCAACCTCCGGAGGGGGCCTCCAGCCGAGGTTCCAACGAAGAGCAGGTCGTCGCTGATCCCTTGGGGTGGAGCTGCTACCCCGACGCCGCCTAGAGCCGCCTCCAGCCCATCTGCTGCTCCTCCCTCTGCTCCTGGAACTGGTGCGCCTGCGACTCATGCTGTGAGGCTCTCAGGCTTCAAGCTTACCAAATGGAAGGTGGACTATGCCGCGGTGGACCAGTAAGTGCTCGTGCCCTGCCTTGTTCTCGATTCTGGTGCTGATTCTTGATGTTGGCCGTTGATTGATTCGGCCGCCGCCCGCGGCTAAGAAGAGGAAGGGGGTGCAGTGACACCGCTCGGGGCCGAACCACGTTCGGCGGCCGCACCTCGCGTTGCGGGGAAGGGGAGTAATGGCACTCGCACCTCCCCAGCTCGATCGTCTTCGCGAGGCCTGGAGGAGCATCTTCATGAGGAGCCAGCCCCCATGGCCCCGCAGGCTCCGGAGGTGCCGATGCCCTGCCCGACTGTTGAAGTCCCCGGGGCTCAGGAGCCCCCAGTCTCCCAGGCTATGGTCACGACGTCGCCCCTTGCTCCTCCTGCTGCGCCGCTGGTTCCAGGTCCTTCTGCCTCCCCTGATATCTTGGAGCGTGCCCTTTCCGAGATGGCCCATCTGCGAGAAGACCTCCAGGGCACCGACTCCCATCTAGCAGCCGGGCGCCTAGAGCTGGTCTCCGGTTGGCTTCATTCTGATGCGTCTGTCCGAGCGGTGTTGAGTCGGGCCGCGGCGACCTCCGAGAAGGAGAAGCAGGCCGCCACCCAAGCCGCAGCCGCTCGCGAGGTGGCGTTGAAGGATGCCGCAGCCGCCCAAGACCGTTGCCGGGCACTGGAGGCCGAGCTGAAGGATTTGTGTGTCGGTGTACTAAAGTAGGGGCACTCCTTTGTACCCCTTAATTACTTGTGCACGGGCAGTCAGAGCTGCGCCCACGGCCACGCTTAGCAAGGCAGAGGGAGGAGTCAAATCCACGAGATGGTCAAAGCAACGCCAAGACAGAAAGACGAAGAGCAAGGAGGCAAGGTGGGTTCCCTCGGCAAGACCCTTGCCGGGGCGACCTCCACGGCCCTGGCAAGGACATTGCCGGGGCAGCTTGCCCAACGCCAGCGGAGTGCGCCACCCTCGAGCCCAAGGATCCCAACAACCGTGTTGGAACCAAGGCTCGGGAGGCACCTCCATGATGGCATGCAGATCTTTGTGAAGATCACGAACACTCAAAGTCAGATCAGGATTAGAAGACGACGAACCTCGGCGAGATCCTTGCCGAGGAAACCCGCAAGACCTCCGGCAAGATCCATGCCGGGGACGACCACGACGCCACGGCAAGACCTCTGCCGGAGCCCCGACAAGGTCCTTACCGAGGACATCCGCGGGGCCGCAGCCAGGCCCACACCCGCCAAGTTTCCACCACCGCTCCCATGCAGCTGCCAGCCCACCAGCTAGGCAGGCACCTGCGTGTCAATGTGAGGCTTCCAAGCCAACTCAGCGAGCGCCTACGTGGTGACATGCAAATCTTCGTGAAGGCCCTACCACCGCGCCACCTCAGCAACTTGCCAGCCTACATGTCGGTGACCGCTTCGCTGGCCCGGGTGCGTGTCGAAGCAGGGCGAAGCGGCGGTAAAGTGACGAGGACACCTAAGGGGCGCATTAAATGCGTCTTGTCCCGTAACGGCTAAGCGATAAGCTTAGCCACTGTACTCCAACGCCACCTCCTGTGTGCCACTTTGGCGATCCCCATGACTATAAAAGGAGGCCCGAGGCATCCAGGAGAAGGATTCAGACCCTTGTACAAGTTACGCTCATCGTAGCTAGCTCAAGAACTCCAAGAACACTCAAATATACACATCAAAGAAGGACTAGGGTATTACGCGCCCTCGCGGCCCGAACCTGGGTAAACGGCCCGTGTGCTCGTACTGAGTGCTGATCCCGCTCTCCTCATGACCCCGCGCCCCGCAATCGTAGTAGGGATCACCGTGATCCCATAGGTGTCGTTCCCACCGACATCTTTGGCGCGCCAGGCAGGGGTGGCACAATCGTGAGTATCTGGTTTAGCACCTAGTCGAGCAGCTCTTCGTCGCCATGGCTCCCAAGAAGAAGACAACCACGGCGATCGGTTCATCCGGAACCGTACTGCATGTACCAGTGCGGGCCAGTAGCGGGCCGGTCGCGGAGAGAACCCGTGGCGCTATCCGCGAACACCCACATCACCCTGGCAGTCCAGACCTTGCGAGCGGCGTCGTTCGTGCGCCAGGCGACGGGCCGCACGCCGCAAACTCCAGAGATAGAGTTGGGCCCCCTGCAGGCGGCGCGGGGCCCTCCAAGGGCGTCGCCATGATGCCCAACAGCGGCGCAGCGGCCTCCAAGACACCAACGCTGGTGCCCGATCTGTGGACCCACCGCGACCAGTGTCAAGTTCTTCGGGAGCAAGCCCTTGAAGACGCTCGAACCACCATCGAGCGACGGCGTGATGCACGCCACCAATCAGACAGACGGGCAGGACCCACTATGGACCACCCGGCACCAGGAGGTTACGGAGGCCTACCCTACGAGGTGGGTTGTCCGGCCTTCACCCGTGAGCTGCGGTAGTTCCAGTGGTCCTCCCACCACACGTTCAAGCCCGACGTTGGCGAGAAGTACAACAGCAGGACTCACCCGTCAGAGTTCCTCAACATCTACACCATCGCGATGCAAGCTGCTGGAGCCCGCGACGATAAGGTGCTTGCCAATTATTTCCCATTGGCACTCAAGCCCAAAGTCATGTCATGGTTGATGCACTTGCCGGTGGACTCCATTTCTTCCTGGTCGGACCTGTGCCACGAGTTTGTTGGCGCCTTCACTGGAGGCCATCAAGCTCATGGCCAGGCAAGCGATTTGCATATCATCCCCCAGAAGGAAGGAGAAAACCTGCGCAAGTACATCCAAAGGTTCAGCTGAGTGCAGTACAACATTCCAAACGTTCATCCCGCCACCATGATCAACGCGTTCCACTAGAACGTGCGCAACCGCAAGATGCATGAGGAGCTGGCGATGAACAAGGTCAAGGATGTGGCCGAGCTTTATGTTCTGGCCGATCGATGCGCCCGGGCTGAAGAGGGGAGGAAGTACCCCGGCGAGGACGCCGGCGCGGAAACCGACTCCACAAACGACACCGCCGCCCCGACAAAGAAGGGCCGGCGCCGTAACAGAAAGGGCAAGGGCAAGACTGTGCTTGTCATCGAGGGATCCGACGACACCGGCACTACCGAGAAGGCCAAGGCAAGCGACCCCGGCAAGGAGATTGCCGGGTGTGCCGCTTGCCGAGCCTTGGCGGCTGCCGACAAGCCAGGGGCTCCGACAAGTAATATTGCAAGATCCACCGCACCAAAGGCCACGATCTCCAGAACTGCCGACAGGTTGAGCTGCTCGCTGAGAAGCAAAAAGCTGAGTACGAGAGGCGGGACAAGGAGAAGGGTTAAAATGGTGCCGAAGGATCCGGCAAGAAGCATGGCGGCCAAGGAGGCCGTCGTGGCAAGGATAATCAGCAAGAGAGGCCCGCCCGGGGCCGTGACAAGAAACAGGAAGACGATGATCATGACGAGGATGGCGAGTCCGGCGACCACGAGTTCCAGAAAGCTATGGAGGCCATGTGCGTCGATGGTGGTGCCTCGCTGCACACATCTCACTGCTAGCTCAAGCAGTGGGCGCGTGAGATCATGGCGGTGGAACCATCACTCGACGCACGGAAGCCACTGAAGTGGTCCAGCACGCCTATCATTTTCAACACCGAGGACCACCCTGATCGCACTACTGCAGTCGGGTGTTTGCCCTTGTTGGTCTCCCCAATGATCCGCAACCTCAAGGTGACAAAGATGCTAGTTGACGGCGGGGCCGGTCTGAACTTGATCTCGTCTGTTGCGATCTAAAGGCTGCAGATTCCTGATGGACACCTCGAAGAGACGGACACTTTTCAAGGGGTCAACCCGGGGAGGAGCCAGCCGAAGGGAAAGGTCACGCTTCCCGTGACGTTTGGAGGCGAGTTGAACTACAGGATGGAGAGGATTGTCTTCGATGTGGCTGAGATCCCCTTGCCCTACAATGGGATCCTTGGCCGCCCGGCGCTGGCCAAGTTCATGGCGGCCTCCCATTACGCCTACAACACGCTGACGATGCCCGGGCCGATGAACATCATCACCGTCCCCTCCGACAAGAAAGATGCGCTGATTTGCGCTGACCAACTCTACCGGGAAGTAGTCGCAGCAGCTGCCGCCAAGGCACTTGCTCCTGCCGTTGAAGTCCCGGGAGGAAAGAAGACCGGCGAGACCTCTCGCACCCACTCCGGCAAGCGCAGCTCTTTGGGGTGTTGCGCTCCCGTCGAGGACGTGCCAGAGAGCTCCACCGGCAAGATCAAGAGATCCAGAGCTGCACCACCAGAGACCAAGAAGGTGTCTGTCAAGGAGGACGGCACGGGAGGAGCTTTTACCATAAGCTCCACCCTTGATGGCAAATAGGAAAGCGAGCTCGTCACTTTCCTGCGGGCGAATGTCGATGTGTTTGCGTGGCAAGCATCCGACATCCCCGGCGTTCCCAGTGAAATGATTGAGCACCATCCTGCTATCTGTCCTCATGCGCGGCCCGTCAAGCAGAAGGTCAGGAAGCAAGCTCTGGAAAGGCAGGAGTTTATCACAGAAGAGATCAGGAAGCTAGAGGTGGCAGGTTTGGTAAGAGTGGTACTCCATCCGACGTGGTTGGCGAATCCGGTGGTGGTGCACAAGGCAAACGGGAAGTGGAGGCTGTGTATTGATTACACATATATTAATAAGGCTTGTCCGAAAGATCCTTTCCCGTTGCCGCGCATCGACCAGATTGTTGACTCCACGGTCGGGTGCGACCTGTTGTCATTCCTTGGCGCCTACTCAGGCTACCACAAAATTTTCATGACAAGAGAAGATGAGGAGAAGACAACATTCATCACCCCATGTGGTACGTATTGCTTTTTACGGGTGCCTTTTGGGTTGAAGAGTGTTCGCTCGACTTTTACAAGAGCAGTCCAAATTGGTTTTGAGCCCCAACTATGTCAGATGTGGGGTTCCGGCAAACCCTTAAGGTTCGAACACTGGGGTGCGCGCGAAGTCTCTCCCTCCTACCGATCTATGCTCTAGCTCGCTATGATCTCGTGGATGAACTCGACGAACTCGCAACACAGGAAGACACGAGGTTTATACTGGTTCGGGCCACCGTTGTGGTGTAATACCCTACTCCAGTGTGGTGGTGGTGGATTGCCTCTCGGGCTGATGATGAACAGTACAAGGGAAGAACAGCCTCCTGAGGTTGAGGTGTTCTTATGCTTGTGAACTTGTGGCGTGATGATTCGATGCCTCTACTGTGGTGGCTAGCTCTACTTATATAGGCCCTGGTCCTCTTCCCAAATATCGAGTGGGAAGGGAGCCAACAACGGCGGGCAAATTTGAAGGGGGACAGCTAGTACAAGCTATCCTGACAAAAGCAGTCTTCGCCTGCGAAAATCTCTGGGGTGACGCCGTCTTGGGCTCCAAGATGACCTCCGCCTTGCCGTCCTCCTGGTCTTGGTCTCGTTGCACCAATATGACAACCTTTGCCTGATGCCTCGGTACTCTTCGCCTGCGCTGGCCTCCTTAGCACCAAAGAGGAAATGGCCACGGGTAGCCTAACCGACTACCCCTGGTTCTTCTGAAAAAATTATCTGGCCTTCGGGCCTCCAAGCACTCCGAGCATTGGGCCACCTTCCCTGGCCGGCTACCATTAAAGCCGACTCCTGGAAGGCGACCCAGCCTCACCAACTCCTCCCCAGGACGACTACGGGGTGGCCGACTCTAAGAAGCCGGCCAAGAAGGACGCCGACTCCTAGGAGCCGGCCAAGACCGCAACCACTCCCACATAACGGCGACGTGACGGGGTGTGGCCACAGTGCGGCCCACTGCCCCCGAAGCCCGAGGAGGGTGTGGCTACAGGAGGCCGTACGGGACAGACGTCTCCCATGCGGCTCGGCACTGTAGCCATGTTGGCCTCGACGTCACCCACGACCGACTCCCGTACGTCCCGCGGGCGGCGGGCCCCTTCGGCCAGAGAGAGGCGTGAAGGCGGCCCGGCCTTTCCCAGTCGGCCAAGAGTGTAGCCGGCCTCCAGAAGCCGGCTACTCCCTTCCTCGAAGCAGGAGCCCCATTAAGGAGACAGGACGAGGTAAGGCTACAGTGATAGCCCCCGAGGCGGCCCACTGTAGCCACGCTTACTTCTACAAAGCCCTCGTCATCACAGGCGAGGCACAGTAAGCAGCCGCCGACAAGACCCTATGCGGTGGGGCCGACCTGTTGACCGAGTAGCCGGCAGCCGGCGGGACCCACCAGCCAGCGGGACCCAGCAGCCGGCGGAGAAGCCGGCGAGCGTAGACACTGACGGCTGGGGCCAGAGCCTAGCCGGATTACCATTGTACCCCTGAGGGGTAGGCCTATATAAACCCCCTGGAGCATCCATGCAAAGGGTTCGCACCCAAGCATAGTTGGCCACTGAGCATAGAGTTGCCCTCTAAGCATAGCACACACACGCACCATAGATAGAGAGAAGCAAGAGCTAGCCTTGTTCTTCTTCTCCCTTGATCTCAACAGCTCTAGGAGCGATTGTAGCTACCTTTTATCGATCTAGTGATCATGCGGAGACCCCGCAGAGCAGGACTAGGGGTGTTATCTCCTCAGAGAGCCCGGAACCTGGGTAAGATTCGCCGGCGTGCATGTCTTCGCCTCATCCCGTTTTCGGGCACCGGCGACGTTTTATTGGCTCCCACAATGATAAGCCATCCTTTGGCATATGTCGCACCAACCACCCGACATTTGGCGCCCACCGTGGGGCCAGGTGCACCGTCGTCCGGAGACCTATTCTGGACGGGAACCCTCTTCCTCCCCCGCGAGCGTAGCCAGCCTGCTGCGCCCGATGGCGTTTGCCTCGACGCACTGCAAGGCGTCGACCACGCCTGCGCAACGAGCCGCCTCGCCGATCTGCTCGGCGAGACTCGCATCTCCGACGAGCTTGCGTCCGACGCAGGCACCGACTACCCCGAGAGCCGTCTCGTCAGCCTCCTCGACCAACTTCACGTCTCC
The DNA here is from genome assembly GCF_018294505.1 of Triticum aestivum. Taxonomy (NCBI): domain Eukaryota; kingdom Viridiplantae; phylum Streptophyta; class Magnoliopsida; order Poales; family Poaceae; genus Triticum; species Triticum aestivum. The sequence goes on from NC_057802.1 coordinate 368,905,108, forward strand.
AGCGAGCCTGCTGCGGACATGGAGTCTGTCGGCTCCACCGACCCGATGCTCATCGACTCCGACACCGCGTCGCTTGACGCCTACCCCTCCGACGTGGTGGTCTTCGACGACCCCCTCCCTCGAGCTGACAGCGGCAGCAGCGCTGTCACCGAAGTGCTGGTCATCAGCCACGTCTCCAACTCGGGCGAGAATGCCCGCGACGCCCAGCAAGCGGCGATGCACGACCTCTCCGTCCCCATCCCGGCCAACGTCGACGCCGAAACCCTGGAGGCACGCCGCCTTGCCCTCATCGCGGAGGGCCAAAAGATAGCCTCGATGAGACGCCTCACCGAGGCCCACCAGCGCGAAGTCGACCACGCCGCCTTCGGCACGCCGCCGCCTAGCGGCCCGAGCCGAGCCGGCTTCGTCCAGAAGCGCGGCGCAGCCGTTGCCAGCATGCTGGGTGTAGATCGCCCCGTCTACGCCACCCCGCTCGAGAATCTGCGAGCCGCTCAGGCGGCTGCAGAGGAGCTCAATGGGCTGGGAGCCGACGAGCTCCCCTACATGACAAGACGGATCCAGCAGCTGATCGACGCGGCTGCAGAACGGCACGAAGCCGGCGCCCGTGCTGATAGTCATCCCCCGCGTAGGGAGCACGCCGCGACGTCCCGCTCGCCGGAAGAAAGACAAGGAGCCGGCTGCCAGCCGCAGCCGGACTCGCATCACCATCGAGCGCGACGCGGATGGCCGCCCTCGAGCTATGGAGCACCAAGGAAATCTGCCTCCTCCCCCGGCTCGAAGAGAAAGACGCCTCACTCCGCCGCCTATCACGCACCCAACTCTTGGCGACCGACTCGGCCGCCGAGAAGGAGTCGGCGAGAACGACGCCCGCCACAGGATCGACCGCCTTGCTCGATCCTTGGCATTAGAAGAAGAAGACGATGTCGGCCCGCCATGCTTTGGCCCCCGCATCCGCGACGAGCCCTTCCCCAAAGAATTCACGCTCCCCAGAGACACGCCCAAGTACAACGGCTCGGTGAAGCCGGAAGATTGGCTCATCGACTACTCCACGGCCGTCAGCATAGCCAACGGCAATCGGCGCATCGCCGTGAAGTACGTCCCCCTCATGCTGCAAGGCACGGCGCGCACATGGATCAACAGCCTCAAGCCCTACAGCATCAACAGTTGGCTGGACTTCACCGAAGTTTTCGTTCGCAACTTCACCAGCACCTACAAGCGGCCTCCCAAGCCTCGCCAGCTCTCCCTCTGCGTCCAGGGGCCCAACGAGTCGACCCGCGACTACCTCACGCGATGGGCCGAGCTCCGCAACTCCTGCGAGGGAGTGCACGAGGTCCAGGCCATCGAGTACTTCACCGCTGGGTGCCGAGAGGGCACCCTCCTCAAGCACCGACTCCTCTGCGACGAGCCGGCTACCCTCGATGAGTTGCTGGTCATCGCCGACAAATACGCCACTGCCGACTCCTCAATGAAGACCGAGCTTCGAGTGGACGCCTCGGGGAAAGTAGTTGCTCCGGCTCCCAAGACGCCGGCTGGCGACCCTAATCGGCGCCCCTACCAGAACGACCACAAGCGCAAGGGCCCCATGCCGACTTCATCCAGTCGGCAGGTGGCCACAGTTGAAGACGAGCAGCCCGAAGAGCGGCCCGCTCCCAAGAAGAAGGTTGGCCGGCCGCCCTGGCAGCCGTCTTTCTCCTACGAACAAGCACTCGATGCCCCCTGCAAGTTCCACAGTGGCGCGAAGCCGTCTAACCACACAACCCGGAAATGCCACTAGCTCACCCGCATCACCAAGGGCGAAGGAATGTTGCCACCTCCGCCTCCCGGCCCGCCGCCTCCAGCCCCCCAGCAGCCGGCGGCTCGCCGGCGGTCGGTGCCATCCAAGACGAATTCCCCGAAGAGCACGCCGCCTACGTCATCTTCACAAGTCAAGCCGACGACAAGTGCAGCCGACGCCGGCAGCACCAAGAAGTGAACGCAGTCGCCTCTAGCACCGCCGAGTTCATGCACTGGTCGGAAAAGCCAATCAGCTGGAGCCAGGCTGACCACCCAGAGGTGATGCCTTTGTCTGGCTCCTATGCTATGGTCTTGGACGTCACCCTTGCGACGGAGAGGCGAGCTGCCAGATTTTCTCGCGTCCTGATAGACGGCGGAAGCAGTATCAACATACTGTACCGCGATACCATGGACAAGCTGAACATCAAAGCGAAGCAGCTCATGCCAAGCCGCACCGTCTTCCATGGTATCGTACCCGGCCTATCTTGCTCTCCAATCAGCAAGATCAAAATGGATGTTCTCTTCGGAGACAAAGATCATTTTCGCCGGGAAGCAATATGGTTCGAGGTTGTGGATTTGGAGAGCCCCTATCATGCACTGCTTGGCCGACCTGCTTTGGCCAAGTTCATGGCCATGCCCCACTACGCCTACCTGAAGATGAAGATGCCGAGCTCGAAGGGGATCATCACGGTAGCCGGCGACTACAAGAAGTCCATCGAGTGTGCCATGGCCAGCAGCCAGCTGGCCGTGTCCCTCGTGGTGGCAGAAGAGAAGAAGATGTTGGAACGGGTTGTGGCCATGGCCGGCAAGCAGCCGGCCTTGTCCCCTAACCCCAAGGATTGTGATGCGCAGGGCTCCTTCCAGCCTGCAAAAGAGACGAAGAAGATACCTCTGGACCCGGAGAACCCGGAGAGGTTCGCCGTGATTGGGGCGAACTTGGACAGTAAATAGGAAGGCGAGCTCGTCGACTTCCTCCGTGAGAATCAAGACATCTTTGCATGGTCCCCAAAGGACATGCCGGGTGTCCCGAAGGATTTTGCCGAGCACAAGCTACACGTCCGAGATGATGCGAAGCTGGTCAAGCAGCCCCTCCGCCGACTATCAGAAGAGAAGCGAAGAATTGTGGGAGAAGAGATAGCCCGGCTCCTCGCAGCCGGCTTTATCATGGAAGTGTTCTTTCCAGAGTGGCTTGCCAACCCAGTTCTGGTTCTGAAGAAGAATAACAAGTGGTGCATGTGTATAGACTACACGAGTTTGAACAAGGCCTGCCCAAAGGATCCGTTTGCTCTGCCACGGATTGATCAAGTGATAGACTCCACAGCCGGATGCGAGCTGTTAAGTTTTTTGGATGCATACTCAGGGTATCACCAGATCAAGTTGGACCCGGCTGACCGCCTGAAGACTGCCTTCATCACACCCTTTGGAGCTTTCTGCTACCTGACAATGACATTCGGCTTGAGAAATGCCGGTGCCACTTTTCAGCCTTGCATGCAGAAATGTCTCTTGAAACAACTCGGCAGAAATGCCCACGTCTATGTAGACGACATTGTGGTGAAGACAGAGAAGCGCGGTACCTTGCTGGAGGACCTGAAAGAAACATTTGCCAACTTGCGCCGATTCCAAATCAAGCTCGATCCCGAGAAGTGCGTGTTCGGAGTGCCAGCCGGCCAGCTGCTAGGCTTCCTGGTCTCCGAACGCGGCATTGAGTGCAACCCCGTCAAGATCAAGGCCATCGAGAGGATGGAGATTCCCACCAAACTGCGAGATGTGCAGAAGTTCACTGGCTGCTTAGCCTCCCTGAATCGTTTTATCAGCCGACTAGGAGAGAAGGCCCTCCCCCTGTACCGACTCATGAAGAAGTCCACTCACTTTGAGTGGAATGATCAAACCGACCAAGCCTTCCATGAGTTGAAGAAAATGTTGACCACTCCGCCTGTCCTGGCTGCGCCGACTGAGAAGGAGCCCATGCTGCTCTACATAGCCGCGACTAGCCGAGTCGTCGGCACTGTTGTTGTGGTCCAGCGCCCGGAGGAAGGCCGAGCCCAGCTGGTCCAAAGGCCGGTCTACTACCTCAGTGAAGTACTATCCAGCTCCAAGCAAAACTACCCGCACTACCAGAAGATGTGCTGTGGGGTGTACTTCGCTGCCAAGAAATTGAAGCCCTACTTCCAAGAGCACCCCATCACGGTCGTGTGCACTGCCCCGCTCGCCGAGATCATAGGCAGCCGGGATGCATCCGGCCGGGTGGCCAAATGGGCCATTGCCTTGGCGCCCTACACCTTCTATCAACCCCGCACCGCCATCAAGTCGCAAGCATTGGCCGACTTCCTCGTCGACTGGGCCGAGACCCAGTACTTACCGCCGGCTCCCGACTCTACCGATTGGCGGATGCACTTTGACGGGTCCAAGATGCGCACCGGCTTGGGAGCCGGCATCGTCCTCACCTCTCCCAAAGGCGAAAAGCTCAAGTACACGCTGCAGATCCACTTCGCCGCCTCCAACAACGTCGCCGAGTACGAGGCGCTCGTACACGGGCTCCGGCTAGCCAAAGAACTCGGCATACGCCGGATCCTGTGCTACGGCGAATCAGACTTGGTGGTCCAGCAATCATCTGGCGACTGGGACGCCAAGGACGCGAACATGGCGAGCTACCGTTTTCTCGTCCAACAGATGAGCGGATACTTCGAAGGGTGCGAGTTCCTTCACGTGCCAAGGGCCGACAACGACCAAGCAGATGCCCTAGGACGGATCGGCTCCACCCGACAAGCCATCCCGACTGGCGTCTCCCTCCAGCGCCTCCTCAAGCCGTCCATCAAGCCGTATCCAGAGTCGGATTCCATCTTCGTACCGCCTGCGCCAGAAACAGCCGGATCCGACTCGAGAAATCCCGCAGGTGGCACGGGGACTCCGACGACTGGCCCAGGGACTGCCGTAGTCGCACCCGGCCCGGGGACTTCAGAACCCGGCTCGGGGACTGCAGCAGTCGGCCCGGGGACTGCAACGACACAAGAAGCGGTGGCCGGCTCCAATGCAACACCCAACCCACCCACCCGAGTCATGGTGGCCACATTAACAGAAGAAGAAGTCACAGCTCCCTCATGGGCCCAGCCCATCCTCAAGTTCCTAGTCAGCAGAGAGCTGCCGGCTGATGAGATCTCAGCAAGACTAGTGCAACGACGAGCCGCAGCATACACAATAATCAACAGGGAGCTTGTGAAGTGCAGCATCACTGGAGTCTTCCAGCGTTGCGTCGAGCCAGAAAAAGGAGTGGCAATCCTCAAAGACATCCACCAAGGCGAATGCGGCCACCACGCAGCCTCAAGATCCCTTGTGGCCAAGGCTTTCCGCCATGGTTTCTTCTGGCCGACTGCCTTGGAGGATGCTAAAGAAATAGTCAAGAGCTGCAGAGGATGCCAAGTTTTTAGTTCCAAGCAACACCTGCCGGCTTCTGCACTCAAGACCATTCCCCTCACCTGGCCTTTTGCCGTCTGGGGACTGTACATGGTTGGCCCTTTCAAGACAGCCCGCGGCGGCTTGACACATCTACTCGTTGCTGTGGACAAGTTCACAAAGTGGATCGAAGCCAAGCCGATTAAGAAGCTGAACGGGCCGACTGCCGTAACATTCATCACCGACATCACTACTCGGTACGGCGTGCCGCACAGCATCATCACCGACAACGGCACGAACTTCGCCAAAGGTGCACTGGCACGTTTCTGCGCGACGCAGGGCATCCGACTGAACTTAGCGTCCGTTGCCCACCCGCAGTCAAACGGCCAGGTCGAGCGAGCAAATGGACTCATCCTCTCCGGCATCAAGCCCCGACTGGTTGTGCCACTGGAGCGATCGGCCGGCTGCTGGCTCGAAGAGCTGCCGGCTGTCCTCTGGAGTCTGCGCACTACACCCAACAAGTCAACCGGCTTCACTCCATTCTTCCTCGTGTACGGTGCCGAGGCTGTCATCCGCACAGACATCGAGTTCAACTCGCCTCGGATCACCATGTACACGGAGGAGGAAGCCAAAGAAGCAAGAGAAGACGGCGTCGACCTACTGGAAGAAGGCCGGCTGTTAGCCCTCAGCCGGTCCGCCATCTACCAGCAAGGGCTGCGCCGCTACTACAACCGCAAGGTCAAGCCAAGATCCTTCCAAGAGGGCGACCTTGTGCTCCGGCTGATCCAGCGAACAGCCGGCCAGCACAAGCTCTCGGCCCCTTGGGAAGGCCCCTTCGTCGTCAGCAAGGCACTCGGCAACAACTCCTACTACTTGATCGACGCGCAAAAACCAAGAGCACGCAAGAGAGACGACTCCGGCAAGGAGTCGGAGCGACCATGGAACGCAAACCTCCTAAGACGATTTTACAGCTGAAAAGCAGTATGTATCACGCTCCCCTTTTGTATTAAGCACAAACCAACAGGCCCCCCGAACAGTACTCGGGGACTGCCTTTGTTTATCTATGAATGACTAGTGTCATATCCATGAATGTATTATTACATTTCGAATTTTTGTCCGGCACCGGGTTCGACTAGTCGGCCCGGGGACTAGCCGCCTTGAGCTACATCGCAAGTTTTTCCTAAAGTCAGAAAAGTAGTGCGCCGGCTCCCAAGTCCTCTCTTATTGAAAGTCGCAGCTCAAAGAACTGACTGTCTGACTAGCAAGAGAGAAGACAGAAAGGACGCCTGCACGAAAAACGGCTAAGGAACAACCAACCTATGTAGCAAAGAGACGGCCTCCAAATATGCCTGCCGGCTGTCAAAGTAGCCGACTGGCCGGCTTCCTAAAAAACTTAGCTTTAGTCCAGCAGAGCTAAAGTACTTCCCCCTCCCCAATCGGCCAGGCACTCCCCGGCTACAGATTGCAGAGCAACTGTTTGACTGGGGAGGCGGCAACCAAGGGAGGGCGGCAAAGGAAAAAGCAGAAGGACAAAAAGCAAAAAGTACAAGGAAAGGCCAAATTGCATAAACTATATATACATAAAAGCCGCCAACAGGCCGGCAACAGACTTAAGTTTGAATACACCCAGTGGGTGGAATTGTGCAGACTTAACCAAACATTGTTCAAAAGTAACAAAATAGGAAAACAAAAGAAAGAAGACTAGGGCGCGACATGAAGGCCGAGCTGGTCGGTGAAGGCGGCCTCGCCGGCTGAAGGAGTGGCCGCCTAGCGGGTCCCGGCTTGACCACCTCCGGCAGCAGGAGACGCACTCGCGCGCGACGTAGTGCTGGAGGCGTGGTCAGGCTGAGGCTGGCCGGCTGCTCCATCAGCCGGCTCGGCGTCTTCACCCTCCTCCTCCTCCTCTTCGCCCTCGTCGCTGGAGTCGATCTCCTCCGCCGAGTCCTCGCCGTACGCCGGGTCCAGCCCGAACCAATCTTCCGGCTGGGCGACTCCATTGTCGTCCACCTCGGGGGCGAAGACACTGGTGTCGGTATAGTCGGCGATCGCCGAAGCCCGCCGAATGATGGCCGGCCGCGCCGGCTCCAGCTCCGTGTCGGCCTGCTGCCGCCAGATAGCCAGCTGCTCCAGGTTCAGGCCGGGATACCAGGCCTTGACGAACTCCAGCGCCCACCTGGCGCCGGAGCGAGCCACCGAGGCCTTCCAAGCCTCGAAGCGGCCGACTGCCACCTCCAGCCAGTCGGCGGTCCGACTGGGGGTGCGAGGGACCGCTTGGCCAGGCCAGAGGGCGGCCAAGACCTGCGCCCCGGCACGCTGAAGCCGGAGGAGCAGCCGGTGAGCCGGCTGGATGCGAGCCTGGATCGCCAGGAGCTGTTCCTCCAGCGAGCGGCCGGCGGTTGGCGAGATCTCGAAGCCGGCCTGCCTCTTCGGTTGGCGACGGGCCTCGATGGCCTGGTTGGCGGCAGTCGAATAGCCAGGGAAATACTCTGCGCGAAGAAGAAAGGAAGAAAAGAACACCAAAATCAGAAAACAAGCCAAAGTGGCAGATAGCAAGAAAGGACGAAGAGATAGACGGCTTACCGTCAATCAGATCCTCGATCTGGCCATAGCCGGAGACCAGAGTCTGCCTGGCCTCTGCCCAGCCGGCCGCCTCCATCTCGAACTCGGCCTGGAGAGTGGCCTCGCGGTCCTGCGCCGCCTTCAGTGCCACCTTGTGGCTTTCCTCCTGGTCGGCTAGCTTCTTGACCAGGCGGTCGCGCTCCTGCACCAAGGCGGCGAGCTCGGCGTCCTTAGCACGAAGAGAAGTCTGGGACTCCCCCAGCTTTGCCCTCAGACTGGCGTTGGCCGCTGCAGAGACGGCAGAAGAAGAAGAACAATAAGAAATCGTCAAGGAAGATCCGACCCGACTGCTCAGCAGTCGGCCCGAATCTCGGGGACTACACCCAGTGGGTGCGCTGACGCGCCCCCACATGAGATAAAGATCAAGTCACATACCTCGGCTCTTAGTAAGTTCGGCGGTCTTCTGAGTTAGCTGCCGAGCCTAGGAGTTGAAGGCGGCCGCTCGGAGGTTGTGGTAGTCCTGCAAGACGGACAGAAGACCGAAGTGAGAACAAAAACAGCAAAGACAAAACCTCCAAGAAGTTCCAAGCCGCCTGCTCAGCAGCCGACTCGGAACTCGGGGACTACACCCAGTGGGTGCGCTGACGCGCCCCCACGAGAGAAATCAAGATCAAGAAAGAACAAGATGGGAATACTAACCCGAATGGCTGCCCGCGTTGCGAGGAATTCGTCGGTGAACTGCCTCAGTGCCGCGGCTTGGCTTTGGAGCCGGGTCCGGACGTCTTGTGTAGCGACGTTCACCACGGCTGTCCCTCCGCCTGGCGTCCACCCCGAGGTAGCACTGGCCGCCTCCGCGTCTCGGGCCGATGAGCTGGAGCCCACGGCCGGCTGTGGCTCCGATGCGGCCTTCTGCGGCTCCGACGCGGCCTTCCCTGCACGCCGGCTTAGCGGAACCCGGACCGCCACCTCAGCCCCCGCGGCCGGCTCGCCCTCCGCCGACTGTGCGGGCGCAGGCTCAGGCTGGCCGCCTTGGGCCGCCCTAGTCGGAGGGGTCGGCTCCGGCGCCTTCTCCAAGATGATGACGTCGTCGCTGCTTCCCCCCAGCCCTGGCTGGTCGCTGCTGGCTCCCCCTGGCGAGGGCTCCGTGTCCCCAGGCGCCATGGTGCGCAGGGGGGTGACCATCAGAACCTCCCCTACCGCCGCCGCGGCCTCAGCCTCTGCCTGGGCCTTGGCTGCGGCCTCGGCGAGCGCCTTCGCCGCCTCCTCCTCCCGAGCCGCCTGGGCGGCGGCCACCTTCCGCGCCTCCGCCTCCCGTGCCTCCTGCTCCTCCCGCGCCTCCCGCGCGTTCCTTTCCGTCGCCTCCTGGAGGTCGGCGCGGGGGTCCACGCGGCGGGTGGTGCTCCTAGAGCCCCTTGGCGACTCGACGACGGAGCCGGCAGCCGCCCGCTCAAGTGACAACGGAGCTCTGATCGTCGAAGAAAAAGACGAGAGTTCAAGAACCACCAAAGAGAAGAAAGAAAGAGAGTACACAGAGAAAGAGAACTTACGCCGACACGGTCTGCGGCTACTTTACCACTTTGCGGAAGCGAGCCGCCTTCGCGGCGGCCTCTTCCCGCCTGGTGGTTGTCGCCCCGCCCCTGGACTTCTTCGTTCGGCTGCCGAACAAGCCCTGGGCGGCGCGGCGCTTCTGGCCTCCACCCCGAGCAGGCTGCGCGCCGGAGGAGCCCGCGCCGCGTCCGGATGCCGGCTGGCGGCACGGGACGGTTTCGGCTTCATCCTTGTCCGGCCAGTCGTCGAAGGTAGCAGTGAACCCGGAGCCGCCCGCTTCGTCGCCGGCTTGGCCACCGGCCGGCTCGACGGCGTTGTCCATATGGACCGCCCCCAGGTCGGGGTCCTCCAGGTCGTGTTCGGTCCGGTCGGGGACGAAGCGACGCTCCGCGTCTGACCCGCCGGCCGGCCGAAGCAGAGGGCTCTGTCGAAGAACAAAGCCGACTAAGTCAGAGTCGGCCAAGAGATACTCGGCAACAAGGCTGAGAGAGAGAGAGAGAGAGAGAAAAAGAGACAAGGGGAGCGTACCGTAGGCGGAGGATTGGCACGGCTATATGGCGCCTTGCCGAATTGCCACTCTTCAGAGAGTTAGCAGTTGGCGAGGTAGTTCACCATGTAGGCGACCTGGTGGCGCGGCATCTCCTGGGTGCACATGCGGCACGGATCGAGCTGGCCGCTCATCTGACAGATCAGATGAGGCCGGCTCTGGAGCGGAAGAACCCGGCGCGTGACGAACGCAGCCAGAAGGTCGGGCCCCGTTAGGCCCTCCGACTGGACCATCACCCGCAGTCGGGCGATGGCGGCGTTTCCAGCTTGCGACAGCGTCACCGCCCGGAAGGACCACTGGGGCAGCCTGCCCGCCGGTGGGCCGGCTACGTAAGCCGGCAGGTTGATGTAGTCGCCCCGCGGAGCGATGTTCTGCACGTAGAAGTATGACTTCTGCCACTTCTTCACCGATTGGATTAGCATGATGACGGGGAAGGGGTTGTCGGCGGCCGATCTCCGCGACGCGATGAAGGCGCCAGTCTGAGCCGGCACGCCCCGCATGCGCGTGCCCAGCTTCGACTGGAAGAACTCCCCCAGAGCTCAAGGGTGGGGAGGACGCCGAGATAGCCCTCGCACAGGGTGACGAAGGCAGACAGCAGCACCACCGCGTTGGGGGTGAGATGGTGCGGCTGGAGCTGATAGAATTCCAGCCAGGAGCGAAAGAAGGCGCTCACTGGCAAGCCGAAGCCGCGCAGGAAGTGCGAGCGGAAGACCACCCGCTCGCCCTCCCGCAGCTCCGGCCTGATTTCCTTCGCCGGCGCGAGGCGGACCGCCACTTTGTCCGCGCCGGGCAGCCGCCGCGTGTCGCGGAGGAAGTCGACGTGGTTGTCATGGACGATGGAGCCGTCCCAATCCCCGCCAAGCTGCTCTACGTGGGGAGGCATGGCGAGAGCTAGCATGGTGGCGGAGGAGCGTGCGGTGGAAGAGCGCGGCGGCGAGACGCTGTCGCGAGAACGAGCGAGGGAAGAAGACGGTGGAAGTAGGAGGAGCGTGCGAGGGCCTGCCGCCCTCCACCTCCCCCTACTTATAGCCTCACGAGGCCGAAGAGGCCGGACGTGGGGGGGAGACGTGGGATTAACTGCGCCCACTCCCCCCACGTCCCACGATTATTGCGCGTAAATGCGAGCCGAAACTGCCGCACGGAACGTGCGGGCGGTTTCGGGATACAAAGGATCCGCGCCTGGGCCGGGGCGCGGACGTGGCGGGCCCCCTCCCTGCGGCGACGTCCCTCACGCGCGTGGGCTGGCAGGCTTTCCGGCCACGTGGCTCGCCGACGGCCCGTGGCCGGCCCGCGGCCCGGTGCACGTGCCAGCGGGTTCCCGCCCTCCGACTCCAGAAGATTTCGACTCAGGCGGCGCGCCTGACCAAGGCCGGCTCCCAGCTGCCGGCTTGTCACGATAGGAAGCTGATCGAGCTTCTCAAACCCCATTCCACCTCGAAGCCCAATCAGCTTCGGGGACTACTATCGGAGTAAATGGCCACGGGTAGCCTAACCGACTACCCCTGGTTCTTCTGAAAAAATTATCAGGCCTTCGGGCCTCCAAGCACTCCGAGCATTGGGCCACCTTCCTTGGCTGGCTACCATTAAAGCCGACTCCTGGAAGGCGACCCAGCCTCACCAACTCCTCCCCAGGACGACTACGGGGTGGCCGACTCTAAGAAGCCGGCCAAGGACGCCGACTCCTAGGAGCCGGCCAAGATCGCAACCACTCCCACATAACGGCGACGTGACGGGGTGTGGCCACAGTGCGGCCCACTGCCCCCGAAGCCCGAGGCGGGCGTGGCTACAGGAGGCCGTACGGGACGGACGTCTCCCGTGCGGCTCGGCACTGTAGCCATGTTGGCCTCGACGTCACCCACTACCGACTCCCGTACGGCCCGCGGGCGGCGGGCCCCTTCGGCCAGAGAGAGGCGTGAAGGCGGCCCGGCCTTTCCCAGTCGGCCAAGAGCGTAGCCGGCCTCCAGAAGCCGGCTACTCCCTTCCTCGAAGCAGGAGCCCCATTAAGGAGACAGGACGAGGTAAGGCTACAGTGATAGCCCCCGAGGCGGCCCACTGTAGCCACGCTTACCTCGACAAAGCCCTCGTCATCACAGGCGAGGCACAGTAAGCAGCCGCCGACAAGACCCTATGCGGTGGGGCCGGCCTGTCGACCGAGTAGCCGGCAGCCGGCGGGACCCACCAGCTAGCGGAACCCAGCAGCCGGCGGAGAAGCCGGCGAGCGTAGACACTGACGGCTGGGGCCAGAGCCTAGCCGGATTACCATTGTACCCCCGGGGGGTAGGCCTATATAAACCCCCTGGAGCATCCATGCAAAGGGTTCGCACCCAAGCATAGTTGGCCTCTGAGCATAGAGTTGCCCTCTAAGCATAACACACACACGCACCATAGATAGAGAGAAGCAAGAGCTAGCCTTGTTCTTCTTCTCCCTTGATCTCAACAGCTCTAGGAGCGATTGTAGCTACCTTTTATCGATCTAGTGATCATGCGGAGACCCCGCAGAGCAGGACTAGGGGTGTTATCTCCTCGGAGAGCCCCGAACCTGGGTAAGATTCGCCGGCGTGCATGTCTTCGCCTCATCCCGTTTCCGGGCACCAGCGACGTTTTATTGGCTCCCACAATGATAAGCCATCCCTTGGCATATGTCGCACCAACCACCCGACAGTTTGGGATGCCCTTTCCCTCACATGGTGCCTGCATTGCTCGGAAACTGCAAAAAATTCTTTAGGGGGCGCACTAAGTTAATTGCCGTCCACCCAAGCCTTGACTTGGTACCTTGTATCGCGGTACCCGAGGGGCACGGATTAGGAGAGATGTGCCAGCTTCCAGACTTGAACGAGGGTGGCTCGCGAGAAGGCAAAGAGAAGAGAAATGCTCGCGAGGGCACCTGCCTAGCCCCCTCGTGAGGCATGCGAGAGACAGAACATGAGCAAACCAGAGCCGAAAAAAGCGGTAAAAGGCTAGGGAACCAAATCAGCAACGAACGCCAAGAGCAACTCCGATTAAGGAAAAGCGAGCCAACTACAAAAAGCAAATGAAAAGCCGCGTCCGGCACCTAATCTAGTCTTCAAGTCTTCTCACCAGTGCGGAGCTATGTGCTGTCCACTAGGCATGGGAGGGAGCCCCAGGGCCTGAGGCTGGCGCTCCTAAGACTCTGGGGCGTGTACAGCCCCACTCATTTTTACGTGAGAGTGTCACGGGCGGCGATTCTTCACAGGCACCAGGCCTTCTTCATAGGCTCTGGGCCTTTCTTCTCAGGCTCTGGGCTTGCTTCATGGATAGAACTTCCGGAGGTGCTGGATGTTCCAGGCGTTCTGGACGGGTATCCCGTCCCGCGTCTCCAGGCGCGCTACTCCCAGCCTGGATACATGGACAACCCTGAACGGGCGCTCCCACATGGGCGAAAGCTTGTGCAGCCCTTCCCTAGAGAGGACCCGCCTCAGGACGAGGTCGCCCACCTTGAGCGTCCTGGAGCGGATGTTGCAGCAGTGGTACCGCCGCAGCGCTTGTTGGTACCTCGCCGCCCTCAATGCGGCTTCGTGTCGGCGTTCCTCCCCCAGTACGAGATCCATCCCCTGCAGAGCGTCCTGATGCGTTTCGTCGAACGCCAGGACCCGCGCGGAGCGATGCTTGACCTCGTGAGGGAGGACTGCTTCGGCTCCATAGTGGAGGAAGAATGGGGTCTCGCCCGTTGGCTTGGTAGCGGTAGTACGGATGGACCACAACACGGACTGGTGTTCGTCGTGCCAGCCCCTGCCGTAGTCCTCCAGCTTCTTCTTGAAGGTCCTGGTTTTGAGACCCCTCAGGACCTCAGCGTTGGCGCATTCGGCCTGACCATTGCTCCTGGGGTGAGCCACCGAAGCGTAGCAGATCTGCGTTCCAAGGTTAGCACAGTAGGTTTTGAAGAGGTTACTAGTAAACTGCGAGCCGTTGTCTGTGATGATGCGGTTGGGGACCCCGAAGCGGCTCACGAGGCCCTTGATGAACTTGATAGCAGAGCCGGCTGGAATGGTACGGACGGCTTCCACTTCCGCCCACTTGGTGAACTTGTCGATGGCGACGTAGAGATAGCGGTAGCCCCTGGCACTCGTGGGAACGGGCCCAAGATGTCCAGCCCCCAGACCGCGAACGGCCACGTGAGCGGGATGGTTTGGAGGCCCTGAGCGGGCTGGTGGATTTGCTTGGCGTGGAATTGGCAAGCTTCGCTGGACTTCACCAGCTCTGCTGCGTCGTTGAGTGCTGTAGGCCAATAGAATCCACTGCGGAAGGCCTTGCCGACGAGGGTCCTTGACAATGAGTGATGTCCACAGTCCCCGCCGTGTATGTCAATCAGCAGCTCCCTCCCTTGGTCGCTGGAGATGCAGCGTAGTGTGACGTCGTTCGGCCGTTTCCTGTACAACTCGCCGTCTTGAATGCAGTACGCCGTGGCCTGTCGGGCCACACGCTCCGCGTCTTCTTCCTTCTCCGGTAGCATCCCGTGCATCAGGTACTCCTTGAATTCCTTGGTCCAGCACTTCTCCTGGGGCTCGAGCGCCAAGAGCAGCCGAGCTCCTGAGGTCGGGCCGCAGGCTGGGGCTCCCGCGGCCGGGGGCTGTGGGAGCTCCTCCCGAGGCTGAGTCATGCTTGAAAGAGGTGCCGTAGCTAATGGCCTGAAGAGCTGCTCTTCGAAGATGTTGGGCTCTTGCGGTTGCCGCTTGGATGCTCTCTTGGCGATGTCGTCGGCTTCCTTGTTGGTGCCCCGGGGCACGTGTTGCAGCTCCAGGCCCGAGAACTGCTTTTCCATCTTGCGCACTTCCGCAAGGTAGGCCTCCATGTGCTCGTCCTTCGGCTCGTACACTTTGTTGGAGAAGTTGACGAGGAGCTGCGAGTCGCCCTTGACGGTAAGGCGCCTCACCCCCAGAGCCGCTGAAGCCTTCAGGCCAACTATGAGGCCTTTGTATTTTGCGATATTGTTTGAGACCTTCTCGCCATGCTGGAAGCAGAGTTGCACGATGTAGTAAAGCTTGTCCTGAGTGGGCGAGATGAGCACTGCTCCAGCCCCCGCGCCCTGGTGCGCAAAGGCGCCATCGAAATACATGACCCAGCCATCTGGTGCCTCACTTCCTGGGGAGGTGGACCGGTCTTCTCCTTCCTCAAGAGCCGGGGCATCGGTCCATTCTGCCACAAAATCGGCGAGCGCGGCTCCCTTGATGACCCTGGTAGTGCTGAACTCCAGCTGGAATGCTTGCAGCTCGATGTTCCATTCAGCGACCTTTCCGGCTGAGTTCGGGCTCCTGAGTACCCTCTCCAATGGGTAAGATGGGACGACCAAGAGTGCGAGCAGGAGCTTTTGCGACATGGGGTAGCGCACCCTCGCGTCCCGTAGTACGGTGCTGACAAAGTACACCGGGTGCTCGACGAGGGCTGGCACACTGTCGAAGCTCGGGTCCTGCGGAGATTGTGGCATATCCTGAGGTGGAGGGTTTCCTGAGATCTGACCGTCCTCAGGAGCTTCTGCGATGCTGCCCTGCTGAGCTTGGTCTTCCGCCGTTGATGGCTCTGCTGAGCCTTCCTGACCCTGCGCTGCATCAGCTCTGGCTTGGCGCGGCACACCCTTGTCTTGGCACTCCTCCCGGACCGCCACCAATGCTGCGCTGGCAGAGTATGGGGTGGCAGCAAGGTAGAGTACCAGAGGCTCTAGAGGTCGCGGTGCCACCATCACCGGGGGCTGGTGAGGTATTTCTTGAGGTCTTGGAATGTCACGACCGGATTTTCGGGATATAATTTCCCAGAAAACGGCCTTTGTGCTCACCAGCCCCAGGATTACTGTTAGCTGATGAGGCACCAACTTGATACAAGAATTCCAAGCAAGGTACAAAATATGTAGTACAAGACCATTGTGGCCTCGGAGTACAACATTTGGTTTCTAGTGGTTGGTGGCGGAAGCGGTTTGGTACATCTGCGTCTATGGGACTCCATTTCCCACAAGAACAGCTGACCAGGATAACTCCTATCTTCGCGAGGCTGCTATCGTCAATACGTAGGTTCCGAGGCTGTCACCGCGATGCTTCTCTCCATGCGCGAAAATCTGGCCAAGACAATAGCCAGGGACAAGCCAGTGAGTACGTTTGAATGTACTCGCAAACATTAAGAACACGGGTATAATATAACAAGAGATAATCATACTCCGAAACATTTATGATGATAAGTCTGCCATGAAGTAAACAAAAATCTGTGATGCACGCGTGCGGTTAAAAACATGAGTATGCAATACGGGAGTGAAGATGGAATGCACTGAGCGAGTGTCTGAAAAGACTCCTCGAAAGGTTGCAAATAAAATGACAATGCCGCAGTCGGGCGTCTGAGCGACACCACATAAAGGGCTTATAAAGGATAAATAAACAACAAGCATGCCGCGGTCGGGCGTCTGAGAGACACCACATAAAGGGCTTATAAATGATGAATAAATATCAACATGCCACAGTCGGGCGTCTAAGCGACACCACATAAAGAGCTTATAAAAGATAAATAAATATCAAACATGCCACAGTCGGGCGTCTGAGCGACACCACATAAAGCGCTTATAAAAGATAAATCACAGTGAATATCCAGGAGGTAGAACCATCCCAGGAATACTCAAAAAATACATAAAGTAAATGGTTAGTCCATAATAATAATAAAACATGATCCTCAGATGTCATAGGTCATAAACAAAATCTAGTCTAGCCATTTCTCCATCAGAAGACCGTCACTGAGTTCTAGCTAATTCGTTCTCCATCCGAATACCGTTACTATGATCTAGTTAGCCGTGTCTCCATCCAAAAACCGTCACAAGGTTCTAGTTAAATCGTTCTCCATCCGAATACCGTTACTATGATCCAGTTCAGACTGTGGTCCTTACCTATGAACATGACTATCCAAAAGGGTATATCCTCTACAGAGGGTGTACTATTTACCCACGAGTAACGGATTTATTTAGTCCCTCGGGACTAATTCCGCCTACGGTCTTTTAATTGAAAACACGCCCGACCTGCACACACCAGCTTAACTCACCGGTGTCTGGACCACCCACGACACCTGCCAAGCAAAACTCTAAGTGGGGAGGCTACAACCTCGACGTAGCATGGGATCAAATTTATATTCACGCGTTCTAAGGGGTGCCCCCCTCTCGGTCCCAACCGGAAACACCCATGCCCCCGGACCAAGTGGCATGCCTACCGGAGGCCTCCGATATCTTCCACTATGGCCTCTCTGTACGGTGTGTGCTTTGGTAAGGGGTTGACAACTTACTGAACCATACCCCGTCTGCAACAGGGACAAGTGGTAGTACCAACAAATAGGGAAGTTACTGATCAAGGCTCGACCTACGACCGACTCAGGCGGTCCAAGAATTTTCCAACAATACTACCATCAATAGATAAACTCACCACTCATCAAGCCTTACCATGCCATACCGGACATACTCGTCTCAACGAGGAACTAGGGACAAGCTCGTGTCTTCCCAAGACCACGACTTTCCCGGCTTCCTTCCGGTATGCATGAGAAGCTCACGAGGATGAACACTAACACCAGCATATCCATTACTAACAGCGAAACATCTCCAATATGCACTCACGTGAATGATTTATCGTCACATAAAAATAATGTATGATCCAAGTCAAATGGTGTTGTAACCGTATCAAAACACCACACAAAAATATTATGCCAGAGTTCAGAAATGCTTGCCTTCAAGAGTATGCAAGGGATGCGCTTTTTGGAAGCTTTCCCTCTTCTCCAAAATCCTATTTCTAGAAATATTCAAACAACACATATTTCAAACACAGTACAAAAAGTTGTCTCCAATATTTTTGAAATAAATCTTAAAATAAACTAGATGGAATTTGAGAGAGGTAGGAAAAAGAATCAACTCATTTGGAGTTTTATTTTAAAAGTTATAGCCAGTCAAACATCAGTCAAACTTCTGTTTTTAATAAAACCAGAAAAAGGAAAACGCTTCGAGGGGAATACGCTTTCGGGGTAGGGGAGACGTACTCCGTGGTTATACGCTTTCACTTAAACAGAGGAGACGGCGCGCGGGTCACTGACAGTGGGTCCAGATGGCCCACTGGTCAGGTTTGACCGTTCTTCCCTCTCCCTCCTCTTCTCTGCCCGACGGGAGCGGGACTCCGGCGATCGCCGGCGACGAACGGCGGCTCCTCGAGGGCATCTGAGGGCGGGGATGGAACGGCCAGACTGGGGCGGTCCTCTTGGTGGTCGTTGGGCAGGCGGGGGCGGAGTAAGTCACCGGCGGCGAGCTCCGCGGCGGAGAGGGCTACGGGAGTGGAGTGAGTTTTGGGCTCCGGTGGTCTCCGATCGAGGTTGAGGCGTTGGGCGGCTCCGCAAGGACAAGGGGAAGCTATTGGTGGCGTTGGTTGGGCGGGGGAGTGGCTGGCTGCGACGTATCGCACCGGAGCTTGGCGGCGGCCGCACTGGCCGGAGACGAGGACGATGGCCACTTCGGGTCGATCCACTGCTTGGGGAGCGCTAGGAGGAAAGTCTGAGGTCGCCTGGGGTCTTGAACGAGCTCGGGGACCCTTTACATAGTCGCTCGAGGCTGGACCGCGGCGGCTGAGGATAAGATCGCCGGCGACAGCCGTGCTGTAGCTGCAGGGCGACGTGGCGGCGACGAGCGCGTGCCGACGAGCTTTGGGATAAGACCGAGCTGTTCACGGGGGCAGCTAGCACGTTGGTGTGGTTTGGGCGGCGCCGACCATGGCAGAGGCTCGCTGCCGACGCCGGCGTGCCGCCAAACGCTCTGCCAGCGGCGCTGTAGGGCGCCAGGGGTGGCGTGGGGAGTGGGCGAGGCTAGTGCGCTGCTCAGCAGGTGAGCAGGGACAGGGACGGGTCGCGTCGAGTGCGGCAGTGCGGCGCGGCGGCTCAGTGCGCGCGCGTGCAAAACGTGCGCTCTGGGCGCGCCCAGAGCACGCACGGAACCTGCTCGACGAAATGCCAGGGCGGTCTAGAGCGGGAGGGTGGGGCTGGCAATTAACAGGACTAGGATAGAGATAGCTAGGAGTTCAGTGGACATGGTTGCTGGGTCATTGGAGCAAGATCACAGTGCAAACTAGGAAACATGCCCAAAACTGACTGTGCACACCAAGTGTTCGACAGAATGCCAAGTGTGCTGAGGCAACTCTTGGAGTGGCCAAATTCTCCAGATCAGGGTCTCTTTAGGTTTGGAAGATGAAGGCAAGATCATATGGGCAAAACCAGAAACTTGTTAGTGCAAGTTTTGCAAAACTCCAGTTTTGGACAGAAAGAAAAAGGGTTTATTGCATTCACTTAAAAACCTCCAATGAGTCCACTCTCCTGGACTTAAGGGTTTTGAAGGGAGGGCTACAAGTAGGAAAAAGGGTCATGGGCACCAGAGTAAAATAAAATAGGGTTGCAGTTCAAAACACCAAACTGGACCAGAATGAAAAAGAGGTTGTTTTACTCAAATTTTTCAAAGAACATCACTAGGTTTTTGCATGAAGATGAATTGTATGCATCTACTGATATCTCCAAACACTTGGAATAATTTTTAAAGAAATTTTTAAATAGGTGGCAGTGCAAAAATGCCTACTGGACCAGATTGGAAAAGTTGGTGTAGAGCTCAAAATCTCCAATGGCCAAAAGATATTTTTGCATAAAAGTGATGTGGAAACATCACATGACATCCCCAAATTTTGGTGGGAATTTTAAAAGCATTTATCAAATGGTTACAGTGCAAAACAGGCTCCAAATCCAAAAGAAATCATTTTAAAAGAACAAAGCTCTGAGAAAACAAATCTTGCAATTTAAATCCACTAATAAAGAATTGTTTTATTATAGAGAGTATACAAATTCAACAATCCTTTTGGAAAGTTTCCACTTGAGGTAAAAATCCACACAAGTCAAGAGGGTGAATCAAGACAAATGGGAAAAGTTTTATTTGCTGGCAAAATTTTAAATCAATAAATCAAGGTCAAAATTTTGGGGTGTCACAACACTACGCCCCTTAAGAAAAAATCTCGTCCTCGAGATTTGTTAGAACCTGTTTTAAACAAACATTGCATTTACCAAAAGAAATCCTTCAACTATGCAAAAACAAAGCGGCTGCAGTGAGAGGGCAATTAGTGGTGTAAAACCACAGCGTGGTACACTGGCGTAGCGTGGAAAAATCCAAGGTCGGGGGAAAAACGAGATATTTCTACGCGGATACAGTAATTTAGAATAAATTCTAAATTACTAAAATACGCTGGTCGTACCCGAGAGCACAGTGCTCTCTCTGGCTGACTGGTGGACCCGGGGCCCGCTGTCGGCCTCTTCTTCCACCTCTGGTTCTCCCTCTCTCTCTCGCGCGCTCTCCCGCGCTTCCTCCACCGGCGATGCCTAGCTCGTAGGGCATCTAGGCCGTACCGTGGTAGTGCGCGGCGTGCTAGCTGTCGGGGCAGAGTGCACTCACCTCGCGGGCCAGTGCGTTGTCGGCACTGCTCGCGGACTCGCCTCCGAACACCGGCGATCGAGCGACGATTGGCGCGGGTGGACCTCGCCCACCGTACACCGATCTCGAGCTATAAAATGATCGCGGTGCTCCTCTCTTCTTGCTCACACCTGGCCTCGCTTCTACTTCTCCTTCCTTCTTCTCCATTGCTGCTAGCAGGAGCTCGAGACGAGGCTCTAATGGCGGAGGCGATGCCGGACTGGTATGTGGTCCTGGTGTGTGGAGGTTTGGCGGTGCTGCTGGGGTTCTCCGTGCTCCTGTGCGCGATGATCCTGGATGATCGTCGTGATGCTGCCGCTCGAGTGTTAGCTCTTCGCGGCGGCGGCGATCACGTGGATTAGGCGCGGCATCGAGGGCTAACTGCTGTCGGTGTGCTGGGGCAACTCGTGCCTGAATGATCACTCACAAATCTCTCTCACTGAGACTGTGGTGTCCTCGTGTGTGATCAGTTAGGCGCAAAAATGTGCTCAAGGATTTGTAATAGTGCCCGAGGTCGAGTGGTTGTAGCTGTGAGTCTGCTGTTACGGTGCTGCGCGAATAAAAATCTATGTCCTGAAAAAGGTATACGCAGCAGTGACTCGGGGAAAGAAATTTCATCAAAACATGTTGTGAGGAAAAATTAATTAAAACAAAACTAACAGCAGTAAAACTGCTCACATAACTGGAACTAAAGAGAATCGGATCCATCGCACAAAATTTGGGAACCACGAACATGCTACAACACATAAATAAAATACTGGGATAAAAATACAGCGGTGACGTTTACAAAGAAAACGGCAAAAGGACAGGGTCCTGAGAAAACGCCTCTGGTACTGGGGCACACTCCTCTTCTATCGGGGGAAGCGGGTTGACTAGTCGATGAATGCGCCTCTCCTGGTCAGGCCTCAGTGGTCTGCCAATAGCGATCCGAGGATTTAAATCAGCGAGGCTCTGGAGATAACCCATTACCCGCTGAGTTAAACGCTCCTGAGCGATAACGTACTGGGAAAGGTTGGCCAGTACTGGATCTCTATCAACTCGTCCACCGGGAAAAGATGCAACTTCTCCGGGTGCTGCACGACTCGGAAAATAATAGTATCCTCGTTCGCTGGCATAGGGTACCGCGAATCAAAGACGAGCGAGCGCCTCGTATGCAGCAGCTTCTATGGCCATATGCGGAGTCGGCATGGATTTCCCCACGAAGGAGACTTCCGTTGGGTCTTGGTTTGGGTATGCAGGAGGGATGTGCACCATTGCCCAATATTTCGAGGTGGAAGGGGTGATCCTCGATTTGAGCAACTCGTACTGGGGTGGACGGGTGGCACTCATGGTACTGCAGGTAAAGTCCCACAATAATTTAACAAAACTACCCGGGGTTGCGTCTGGGGTTCTCAGATAAATACTGGGGGTCGGCATGGCAAGGAATGGCTGTGAGTGCTGCGCACAATGGTGAGGGGTACTCGGCAAGGTCACGAAGTGGCCTTTATATAGCATCGGGGCTGGGTTATCCACCGGGGTGAAGGGTAACTGGTTGTCGATCCTGTACTTGGGTCAAAGCCACAGATATACGCATCACATAAATGTGACGCATTACTGTGGGTGCTCTCGGGGTTGGTCTAGTTAGCTGCGCCCGAAATTTAAAGAAAATGCAACTGTACGCTAACGTACACATGCATAGTTACTACTCCAAAAATAGGAGCGTTCAAGCAGACAGCATTAAATAAAAGCGATACCAGGCCACACCGTTACAAAGCGCAGGAAAACTAAGGCTCGATACAACTCGAGCGACTTAGTCTACTTCGTTAATGTCTAAGTGGGCTGGCCTGGCGGGTGCCGAGGTTTCTCCACGGGTTTCGCCGTCGGGATTTGCTGGTTGAGGTTGAGGGGCTGCAGGGTCGGGGTAGTGGTGATGACCATCGCGGGGGTTGTTGGCCACAATCCCGTTGGAATGGGTTCCCAAAAGGCGATGAAGCGCTTCTGGTGACACCAAAGTACTCTGGTTGATGGCTGGGGCAGACCTCAAGGGATCGACCGGGTGTCCGAATAGCACGACTGGGTTGTCGGTGTCGGGCTCCACTTCTCTTCTCGCCGGGGCTCGGTGAACCAGTTCTCCACGAGCTGCGATCAGATCGAGGGTGACCTGATCGAACAGTTGCTCTAGTGCGCCTACATAGCGCACCAGATGCAATAGTGCAGGATCTGTCTCATGATCTCCGTTGGCAACCTGGGGCGGCCTACCATACCCGTCACGACTGGGGTAGTAGTAGAACGAGCGACAGTTAACCCGAGGCGACAAGTGCCGGAGTTGAACTATGGCTTCTCGAGCCGCTAGCTGGATGGCTTGTGGCTCAAAGGAAGTTGTCCTTCCAATGAACCTGTAGGGGCGTTCTGGCGACAGACCCCTACCGTAGATGTGCACAGTGGCCCAGTACTGACGGCTCTCACCGTACATGGGTCCCTGGTACACAACATATTCAGGAGGCTCTTCTAATGCATAGGCACGGCGGGTGAGGTTTGCGAGCACGATCACAAAACCTCCAAGGTTGGTCGCTGTGGTCTCATTGTGAACAATGGGGCCAGGCATCGTGGCTTGGTTTGGGGAAAGAGGTTGTGCTGTGCTGTGTTGAGGCTAGCGTGCCCTTTTTATAGGGAAAGGGGACGGAGTCTTCCTCCGCACGCTTGCGATAGAGACGGGTTGGGTGTCGGTCACTGGCGCGTGATCGACGGGCTAGGCTGATAGGTTGGGCACCGTCCGCCGAAAGGCGTCGGGTCACTGTGGAGCTATCTTACGCGGGAAGCTTGACCGGGGTTAGGCTAAGGTCTGGTGGTTTGGTTAACCTAAGTTTATTGACCTGGCTAAGATAGGATTAGCCAATGGTCAGCCTGGCTCTAACACCAAGTCTGTCACGACCGGATTTTCGGGATATAATTTCCCAGAAAACGGCCTTTGTGCTCACCAGCCCCAGGATTACTGTTAGCTGATGAGGCACCAACTTGATACAAGAATTCCAAGCAAGGTACAAAATATGTAGTACAAGACCATTGTGGCCTAGGAGTACAACATTTGGTTTCTAGTGGTTGGTGGCGGAAGCGGTTTGGTACATCTGCGTCTATGGGACTCCATTTCCCACAAGAACAGCTGACCAGGATAACTCCTATCTTCGCGAGGCTGCTATCGTCAATATGTAGGTTCCGAGGCTGTCACCGCGATGCTTATCTCCATGCGCGAAAATCTGGCCAAGACAATAGCCAGGGACAAGCCAGTGAGTACGTTTGAATGTACTCGCAAACATTAAGAACACGGGTATAATATAACAAGAGATAATCATACTCCGAAACATTTATGATGATAAGTCTGCCATGAAGTAAACAAAAATCTGTGATGCACGCGTGCGGTTAAAAACATGAGTATGCAATACGGGAGTGAAGATGGAATGCACTGAGCGACTGTCTGAAAAGACTCCTCGAAAGGTTGCAAATAAAATGGCAATGCCGCAGTCGGGCGTCTGAGCGACACCACATAAAGGGCTTATAAAGGATAAATAAACAACAAGCATGCCGCGGTCGGGCGTCTGAGCGACACCACATAAAGGGCTTATAAATGATGAATAAATATCAACATGCCACAGTCGGGCGTCTGAGCGACACCACATAAAGAGCTTATAAAAGATAAATAAATATCAAACATGCCACAGTCGGGCGTCTGAGCGACACCACATAAAGGGCTTATAAAAGATAAATCACAGTGAATATCCAGGAGGTAGAACCATCCCAGGGATACTCAAAAAATACATAAAGTAAATGGTTAGTCCAAAATAATAATAAAACATTATCCTCAGATGTCACAGGTCATAAACAAAATCTAGTCTAGCCGTTTCTCCATCCGAAGACCGTCACTGAGTTCTAGCTAATTCGTTCTCCATCCGAATGCCGTTACTATGATCTAGTTAGCCGTGTCTCCATCCGAAAACCGTCACTAGATTCTAGTTAAATCGTTCTCCATCCGAATATCGTTACTATGATCCAGTTCAGACTGTGGTCCTTACCTATGAACATGACTATCCAAAAGGGTATATCCTCTTCAGAGGGTGTACTATTTACCCACGAGTAACGGATTTATTTAGTCCCTCGGGACTAATTCCGCCTACGGTCTTTTAATTGAAAACACGCCCGACCTGCACACACTAGCTTAACTCACCGGTGTCTGGACCACCCACGACACTTGCCAAGCAAAACTCTAAGTGGGGAGGCTACAACCTTGACGTAGCATGGGATCAAATTTATATTCGCGTGTTCTAGGGGGTGCCCCCCTCTCGGTCCCAACCGGAAACACCCATGCCCCCGGACCAAGTGTCATGCCTACCGGAGGCCTCCCGTATCTTCCACTATGGCCTCTCTGTACGGTGTGTGCTTTGGTAAGGGGTTGACAACTTACTGAACCATACCCCGTCTGCAACAGGGACAAGTGGTAGTACCAACAAATAGGGAAGTTACTGATCAAGGCTCGACCTACGACCGACTCAGGCGGTCCAAGAATTCTCCAACAATACTACCATCAATAGATAAACTCACCACTCATCAAGCCTTACCATGCCATACCGGACATACTCGTCTCAACGAGGAACTAGGGACAAGCTCGTGTCTTCCCAAGACCACGACTTTCCCGGCTTCCTTCCGGTATGCATGAGAAGCTCACGAGGATGAACACTAACACCAGCATATCCATTACTAACAGCGAAACATCTCCAATATGCACTCACGTGAATGATTTATCGTCACATAAAAATAATGTATGATCCAAGTCAAATGGTGTTGTAACCGTATCAAAACACCACACAAAAATATTATGCCAGAGTTCAGAAATGCTTGCCTTCAAGAGTATGCAAGGGATGCGCTTTTTGGAAGCTTTCCCTCTTCTCCAAAATCCTATTTTGAGAAATATTCAAACAACACATATTTCAAACACAGTACAAAAAGTTGTCTCCAATATTTTTGAAATAAATCTTAAAATAAACTAGATGGAATTTGAGAGAGGTAGGAAAAAGAATCAACTCATTTGGAGTTTTATTTTAAAAGTTATAGCCAGTCAAAGATCAGTCAAACTTCTGTTTTTAACAAAACCAGAAAAAGGAAAACGCTTCGAGGGGAATACGCTTTCGGGGTAGGGGAGACGTACTCCGTGGTTATACGCTTTCACTTAAACAGAGGAGACGGCGCGCGGGTCACTGACAGTGGGTCCAGATGGCCCACTGGTCAGGTTTGACCGTTCTTCCCTCTCCCTCCTCTTCTCTGCCCGACGGGAGCGGGACTCCGGCGATCGCCGGCGACGAACGGGGGCTCCTCGAGGGCATCTGAGGGCGGGGATGGAACGGCCAGACTGGGGCGGTCCTCTTGGTGGTCGTTGGGCAGGCGGGGGCGGAGTAAGTCACCGGCGGCGAGCTCCGCGGCGGAGAGGGCTACGGGAGTGGAGTGAGTTTTGGGCTCCGGTGGTCTCCGATCGAGGTTGAGGCGTTGGGCGGCTCCGCAAGGACAAGGGGAAGCTATTGGTGGCGTTGGTTGGGCGGGGGAGTGGCTGGCTGCGACGTATCGCACCGGAGCTTGGCGGCGGCCGCACTGGCCGGAGACGAGGAAGATGGCCACTTCGGGTTGATCCACTGCTTGGGGAGCGCTAGGAGGAAAGTCTGAGGTCGCCTGGGGTCTTGAACGAGGTCGGGGACCCTTTACATAGTCGCTCGAGGCTGGACCGCGGCGGCTGAGGATAAGATCGCCGGCGACAGCCGTGCTGTAGCTGCAGGGCGACGTGGCGGCGACGAGCGCGTGCCGACGAGCTTTGGGATAAGACCGAGCTGTTCACGGGGGCAGCTGGCGCGTTGGTGTGGTTTGGGCGGCGCCGACCATGGCAGAGGCTCGCTGCCGACGCCGGCGTGCCGCCAAACGCTCTGCCAGCGGCGCTGTAGGGCGCCAGGGGTGGCGTGGGGAGTGGGCGAGGCTGGTGCGCTGCTCAGCAGGTGAGCAGGTGCCAGGGACGGGTCGCGTCGAGTGCGGCTGTGCGGCGCGGCGGCTCAGTGCGCACGCGTGCAAAATGTGCGCTCTGGGCGCGCCCAGAGCACGCACGGAACCTGCTCGACGAAATGCCAGGGCAGTCTAGAGCGGGAGGGTGGGGCTGGCAATTAACAGGACTAGGATAGAGATAGCTAGGAGTTCAGTGGACATGGTTGCTGGGTCATTGGAGCAAGATCACAGTGCAAACTAGGAAACATGCCCAAAACTGACTGTGCACACCAAGTGTTCGACAGAATGCCAAGTGTACTTAGGCAACTCTTGGAGTGGCCAAATTCTCCAGATCAGGGTCTCTTTAGGTGTGGAAGATGAAGGCAAGATCATATGGGCAAAACCAGAAACTTGTTAGTGCAAGTTTTGCAAAACTCCAGTTTTGGACAGAAAGAAAAAGGGTTTATTGCATGCACTTAAAAACCTCCAATGAGTCCACTCTCCTGGACTTAAGGGTTTTGAAGGGAGGGCTACAAGTAGGAAAAAGGGTCATGGGCACCAGAGTAAAATAAAATAGGGTTGCAGTTCAAAACACCAAACTGGACCAGAATGAAAAAGAGGTTGTTTTACTCAAATTTTTCAAAGAACATCACTGGGTTTTTGCATGAAGTTGAATTGTATGCATCTACTGATATCTCCAAACACTTGGAATAATTTTTAAAGAAATTTTTAAATAGGTGGCAGTGCAAAAATGCCTACTGGACCAGATTGGAAAAGTTGGTGTAGAGCTCAAAATCTCCAATGGCCAAAAGTTATTTTTGCATAAAAGTGATGTGGAAACATCACATGACATCCCCAAATTTTGGTGGGAATTTTAAAAGCATTTATCAAATGGTTACAGTGCAAAACAGGCTCCAAATCCAAAAGAAATCATTTTAAAAGAAGAAAGCTCTGAGAAAAACAAATCTTGCAATTTAAATCCACTGATAAAGAATTGTTTTATTATAGAGAGTATACAAATTCAACAATCCTTTTGGAAAGTTTCCACTTGAGGTAAAAATCCACACAAGTCAAGAGGGTGAATCAAGACAAATGGGAAAAGTTTTATTTCCTGGCAAAATTTTAAATCAATAAATCAAGGTCAAAATTGTGGTGTGTCACATGGAAGGCCCGGTCGGCCACCGGGGTCCACTCGAAGGGGCCCTTCTTCTTCATGAGCTTAAAGAAGGGTAAGGCACGCTCGCCTAGCTTGGAGATGAAACGCCCTAACGCGGTCACCCGCCCTGCTAGCTTTTGCATCTCCTTGAGGGTCTGTGGTGGGCTCATGTCTTCGATGACCTTGATCTTCTCCGGGTTCGCCTCGATCCCTCTGTGGGATACGAGGAACCCTAGTAGCTTGCCAGAGGGGACGCCAAACACGCACTTCTCCGGGTTAAGCCTCAAGTTCACCCGGCGCAAGCTCTCAAAGGTCTCTTCCAAGTATTGAATCAATGTCCTCGCCTTGCGAGATTTGACCACTATCTCATCAACGTAGGCCTCTGCGTTCCTGCCGAGCTGCCGCCCCAAGGCGATGTGCATCAGCCGCTGAAAGTTCGTGCCCGCGTTGCGCAGGCCGAAGGGCATGCAGGTGTAGCAATACACCCCGCATGGTGTCAGGAAGGCCGTCTTCTCCACATCCTCCACCGCCATCTTGATTTGGTGGTATCCAGAGAACGCATCCAGGAAACATAGCAAGTCGCACTCGGCGGTGGAGTCGATGATTTGATCGATGCGCGGAAGGGTGAACGGATCTTGGGAGCAACCTTTGTTAAGGTTAGTGAAGTCGACGCACATCCGTTCCTTCGCGCCTTTCTTCGGTACTACGACAGGGTTCGCCAACCAATCAGGGTATCGAAATTCTCGAATGGTACCAGCCGCCTCCAGCTTGCGCATCTCTTGGACGATGAAGGCCTGCTTCTCAGTGGACTGCCGTCTTGCCCGCTGCTTCACGGGGCGCATGTTGGGGCACACCCTTAGGTGATGCTGGATCACCTCTCTCGGGACCCCTACCAGCTGATTGGGCTCCTACGTGAATATCTCCTTGTTTGCGCGCAAAAACCTCACCAAAGCTTCTTCTTGTGCCGGGTCAAGGCTGGTTCCTATGGTAAAGGTGGCTCCCGAAGACCCGTCCTCGTCAACCGGCACCTACTTGGTCTCCGCCTTGTCTTGGCTGAACAACTGCTTTTCTTGGCGGGCGCGGTCTCCTTGGCCTCGGGCGTACTGGCGCCGGCTGGCTGCGCTGCTGCCGCGGGTTTGAAGGCGAGCCTGAGTGCCGTCACGGCCTCCTTAGTGTCCCCCTTGATGGTGAGGACGCCCTTGCTCCCTGGCATCTTCATGAGGTTGTAGGCCGGGTGAGTCGCTGCCATGAACTGAGCGAGAGCCAGGTACCCGAGTATGGCATTGTACGGGAGACCGATGCGGGCGATGTCGAAATCCACTAGCTCAGTGCGGTAGTTGTCGCGCGTGCCGAAGGTGACAGGGAGGCGGATCTGCCCCAGGGAGTGGGCAGCTCCACCACCCACTCCTGGAAAAGGCTTGCTGGGGTTGAGCCGCTCGGGCAGCACGTGAAGGAGGCTGAAGGCTTCTAGAGCAAGTTGAGGTTGGGACCGCCGTCGATGATGGTCTTGGTGACGGCCACGTTGTAGATGGTAGGCGTGCAGAGCATTGGGAGCACGCCAGAGCCGGCGGTGAAGCCGGGATGGTCTTCTGAGTCGAAGGTGAGGTCGGCCTCCGGCGCAGCCCAACCCGGCGGAGCCCCCGGGCGCTTGGAGGCTGCCCCAATCTGACGGAAGAAAGGCTTGACGTGGCGATCTGAAGGCGGTGCTTGAGAGCCACCCAGCAGCGCTGCGACTGCGTGGTGAGCCGGTACCGCGTAGCGTGCTATGAAGAGGTTGCGGAGTTCCTCCCAGGACGCCACCGTGAACCCCGGGATGTTGAGCAGCCAGGCGCGTGGCTCGCTGGCGAGGGCCATGCGGAATCAGTTGGCCATTATCTTGTCGTCGCCTCTGGCATCGAGGACGGCCTCCTCATACGCCTGCAGGAACGGCGCCGGGTCTGCCGTGCCGTCGTAACGCGGTGGCATCTCCGGCCTAAACTTGGCTGGCCACTGCACTCGCCGCAGGGCGGGGGCCAGGGCTCGGTACCCAGACTCCCTACCGCTGGTGTCGGTCGCAGAGGCGGGTGGCGGCGCACCTGCCATGGGAGCAAAACACGGCGGCACAGGGCGCAGGTTGGTGGAGAGGAGCTCCGGCGCACCCCTACCTGGCGCGCCAAATGTCGGATGTGGGGTTCCGGCAAACCCTTAAGGTTCGAACACTGGGGTGCGCGCGAAGTCTCTCTCTCCTATCGATCTACGCGCTAGCTCGCTACGATCTCGCGGATGAACTCAACGAACTTGCAACACAGGAAGACACGAGCTTTATACTGGTTCGGGCCACCGTTGTGGTGTAATACCCTACTCCAGTGTGGTGGTGGTGGATTGCCTCTCGGGCTGATGATGAACAGTACAAGGGAAGAACAGCCTCCTGAGGTTGAGGTGTTCTTGTGCTTGTGAACTTGTGGTGTGAGGATTCGATGCCTCTACTGTGGTGGCTAGCTCTACTTATATAGGCCCTGGTCCTCTTCCCAAATATCGAGCGGGAAGGGAGCAACCAACGGCGGGCAAATTTGAAGGGCGACAGCTAGTACAAGCTATCCTGACAAAAGCGGTCTTCGCCTGCGAAAAGCTCTGGCGTAACGCCATCTTGGGCTCCACGATGACCTCCGCCTTGCCATCCTCCTGGTCTTGGTCTCATTGCACCAATATGGCAACCTTTTCCTGATGCCTCGGTACTCTTCTCCTGCGCTGGCCTCCTTAGCACCAAAGAGGAAATAAGGACGCTGTGCGCACTGGCGCCCGCCTGGTACCGTTCGTCATGGCTCACGTCACGAGAGCCTCATGAGGTTTGCCTTGCCTTGATATCTCCGCTCCTCGTAAGCCTGCCTGGCTAAGCCACTCCCGAGGAGGTCATGCGTCGTCCGCCTCGCGAAGCTTGGACCCTCACGAGGGTCTCGGGTGCCTTGTTGACGAATATGGGTCGTACGGCCCGCTGCCTGGCCATGCTATGGGCCGCAGGCAGGCAAGTCTGGGGACCCCCATTCCTAGAACGCCGACAAGCTACATAGAAATATGGAAGCTTATATGGATGACATAGTGGTCAAAACCAAGGACAAGGCAACACTTGGGCAAGATCTGGAGGAAACGTTTGCAAACCTGCGCAAGATCAACCTCAAGCTGAACCCGAAGAAGTGTGTCTTCGGTGTCCCGTCTGGCAAGCTTCTCGGGTTCTTTGTGTCGCAGCGCGGGATTGAGGCGAACCCGGACAAGATCAAGGCCATCGAGCAGATTGAGGAAGCTAAGCGGATCAAGGATGTGCGCCGGCTCACTGGCTGCGTTGCTGCCATGAGCATCTTCATCTCCAAGTCCGCTGAGCGTGGCCTTCCTTTCTTCAAGATCTTGAAGAAGGCGGGCCCAATGGAGTGGACCCCGGAAGCCGAAATAGCACTACAGGATTTGAAGAAATACCTCTCCTCCACCCTAGTGCTGGTTGCGCCCAAACCACAAGAACCGTTGCTGCTGTATCTAGCGACAACGAATCAAGTGGTTAGCGCTGCACTGGTGGCGTAGAGGGAGGACGATGAAGAGGCAGCAGCAACGGCGGAGTTGACGGCTGGCGAGCCAGAACTCTCCCCGGCAGGGCTTGGTCCCGGCAAGACCTGACGCCAGTGCGTAATGACCCACACAACCGGGTGAAGTGGTGCAGAAGGAGAAGATGGTGCAGCACCCAGTTTACTTCGTCAGCTCCCTCTTGCAGGGGGCTAGGTCAAGGTACTCCGGTGTGCAGAAATTGCTCTTCGGCCTCCTTATGGCCTCGAGGAAGCTGCGTCATTACTTCCAAGCACACAAGATCACCGTCGTCACCCGCCTCCCGCTGCAACGGATACTACATAACCCAGATGCAATGGGGAGGATTGTGGAATGGGCCCTGGAGCTATCGAGTTTTGGTTTGAAATTCCAAAGCACCTCGATGATTCAGAGCAGAGTCTTGGCGGAGTTCATTGCCGAATGGACCTCGACGCCTGACGAAGAGATCCAGGAGACCACTCTCCCTGGCAAGGAAACGAGTCGCAACTGGATTATGTACTTTGACGGGGCTTTTTCGCTGAAAGGCGCCGGTGCTGGTGTGCTTCTCGTCGCACCCACCGGAGAGCACCTCAAGTACGTGATCCAGATGCACTTTCCTAGGAAGATGTCAACAAACAACACCACTGAGTACGAGGGATTGCTTGCCGGTCTCAGGATCGCGGCAGACCTCGGGGGTCAAAAAGCTCATCGTCAGGGGCGATTCACAGCTTGTCGTCTGGCAGATCAACAAGGATTATCAAAGCTCATTGATGGAAGCCTACGTGGATGAAGTGAGGAAACTGCAGGAGCGATTTGACGGTATACAGGCAGAGCATGTCCCCCGAGTGGAGAATGACGTCGCCGACTACCTGTCTGTCAGGACCCCGATTCCAAGTCACATCGATCTAGCCGGTAACACCTCATATCACTTTGCGGCCTCACGCACGGTATTCCCACGGGTGTCGCCTTACCATGGCCCGGGACCGTTTGCGTCTTTTGGCTCACGTATATGATAGTGTCGCTAGCATCCATATGACAGAGAACCCGAGCCGACATGACTAGTCGTGAACCCAAAGTGGCACTAACTTACGGGGATAGGCATACATGAATCAACATTGAGCATGTCGGTCAGCAGCGTGCGAATCCGGGCTGTAGCACTGGGCTAACAGGACTCCGGATGTCACCGCGTGACATTTCCCCGAAGGGACAGACACAGGAACGAAGTGAATCACATGCCGGCCAGTCAAGTGTTCCGGAGCAGTATTGCTGGGCTAGCAGGACTTCGGTGAACCGGGCTGTAGCGGACTACTATGGCTCATGGAAGCACAAGACTACATTTCCCCATAAGAGAGGCTACCAAGGATAAACAACTAGGTTGTCGGATCCCACACATAGCAAGCATTTCAATCATACACACAATATGCTCGATATGTGCAAATACAACATGGCATCACAA
This sequence comes from Triticum aestivum, assembly GCF_018294505.1. Taxonomy (NCBI): domain Eukaryota; kingdom Viridiplantae; phylum Streptophyta; class Magnoliopsida; order Poales; family Poaceae; genus Triticum; species Triticum aestivum. The sequence continues at coordinate 368,937,533 of NC_057802.1, forward strand.
CAAGACTCTACGACTCAGAGTATTTATTCATTAGGCTCCGAAGAGCGAGATATTACAAACATGGGTCTCATGACCCAACATTCAGAGCATACAATTCAAAGCACATGCGGAAGCTTAACATGTCTGAGTACAGACATCTATAAATGAAAAAGGCTGAGAAGCCTGACTATCTACAAGACCCTGCCGAGGGCACAAGATCGTAGCTGAGGTAACAAGCTAAACGTTGAAGTCCACATGGAACTACTAGCGAGACTGACGTCTCTCTGCAAAACATAAAATAGGCAAACATGAGTACAAATGTACCCAGCAAGACTTACATCAGAACTATCTACATCTGCATCGGTATCAACAAAAGGGGTGGTGGAGTTTAACTGCAGCAAGCCAGCTTTGACTCAGTGGCTAACCTGAACTACGACTGCAAGCAACCCTTTTGAGGTGGCGCACACGAGTCCACATAATCACCATATCAATACACCACTATGGATCCGCTCCCATCTCCCTACGAGAACGCCATCCATAGCACTCACGCTTATCTTGCTCATTTTAGAGTATCCACTTTCACTTGTCTATGAACTGTTATAGGCAAGCCAGAAGTCCTTTACCGCGGACACGGCTATTCGAATAGATCATATTAACCCTGCAGGGGTGTACTTCTTCACACACGCTCTCGCCACTTACCACCATGTACACGTCGTGTACCTCGGCAACCTTCAACCGGAAGCCTGGCGAGGGAGTCGGCCACGACCTGACTAACCACACAAGTCTCTCGTCCAGGTTTATCGCCTATTCGGGTTCCATCTACAAGGAGATCCGGCCGGGGTGTCGCTCACGGCCCCAAACGATGTTTGCAGGGTTCCCAAGCCCACCTCGACGGATGGATCTACGCTTGGTACACCGTGCCATGGTGCCTAGTCTGTCCCAAGCCCACCTGTACCGGGTACCACTTGGTAGACTACTAACACAACCTACAAACACCAGAAACTAGTTGCAACTCCTGGTCAGAGATCGAGGCGGTTAATAAGCCGAGAGGGGTCGAGTTACCGGAACCCAATGTGTGGTAGTAACTGTTCATGGATCACAAACACAGAACTCAGTTCCTGAGGACGGCTTCAATGAGACAACCCACCATGTACTCCTACATGGCCTCTCACCGCTACCTTTACCAAATCGTGTTCACACACTTAGCTCTCACACAGTAGGACATGTTCACAACTTTCCAATTCATTCCCGATGAATCAGACCTGACACAACTCTAAGCAATAGCAGGCATGACAAACAAGCATGAATGAGTAGGCACATCAGGGCTCAAACAACTCCTACTCATGCTAGTGGGTTTCATCTATTTACTGTGACAATGACAGGTCATGCAGAGGAAAGGGGTTCAACTACCGCAGCAAGTAACAGATGAAACGTTGTTGTCCTAATGCAGTAAAAGAGAGCAGGAGCGAGAGAGTGGGATTGTATCGGAATGAACAAGGGGTTTTTGCTTGCCTGGCACTTCTGAAGATAGCATTGAGTCTTCATCAGTGTCAATGATCACAGCGTCGGAACAACGTCTAACGAGAGGGGACAATTACCGGCAACAGAAAAGAAATACAATCAATGCAATGCACAATATGATGCATGATCATGACATGGCAATATGAATGTGTTTTGGGCTAATGCAAGCTAGAACAGATTGAGATGAGTCCATTTGAACCAAAGATTCAAATGCAAACCCATTTTATAGAGTCATATAAGTGCATTATCTTGTTTCATCTAAACGGCATGGTTAGGTTTCTCTAACATGCATCAAACCAGTACAGATGGATAGATTGGATTTTTTTGATCATTTTTCATATATAAATCTTTTCATTATGAGCTATAGATTATTTTCTATGATTTTTAGAAGTTTATAGAATTTTCTGGAATTTTCTGAATTATTTAAATCCAGAAAATTATTAACTGTGTCATCACTGCATCATTGTGATGTCAGCAGGTCAACTAGGCGGATCCAGGTCAAACCTGACCAGTGGGGTCCACTGGTCAGTGGCTGGGGCTGGTTAGTGTCCCTGACATATGGGCCCAGTCAACGGCCACGTCAGCTTGGTCAAAGCTGACGCGTGGGTCCCGTTGGGTTAAGTTAAGTCTAACTAATTTGGTTAGTTGCTTAACTAAGCTGGTGGGGCCCGACTGTCAGTGGGTCAGGGGGTGGTTACCTAGATGGTTAGGCAGCTAATGACGGGTTAACCGGCGACTAATCGCCGACGCTAAGCAGTGCACGGCGGCGATCGCCGGCCGGCCGTTTCCAGCAACGGCTGGTCGTGCGGGTGGGTTCGCTGGGACACCCACAGTGTGGCGCGTCCAGTGGTGGTCGTTGCAGCCGCCGGCGTGGGGTCTAGCGACGGCAGCGACGAGCGGGGCGGCGGCCGTGTTGCGGTGGGCTCGGCCACGGGGCTGCGAGTTGCTAGCGACCCAACGGAGCGGCGGGCCATCATCAGTGTTACACCCGAAGCACGATGGGCGCGGTGCAAGGCGGAACGAGCTCGGCATCAAGCAAAGCATCGGCCATGGCGGACGGCGGCGCTCGGTCGAAGGGGGCCACGGCTAGAGGATGAAAACGAGAGGGAAAACAGCGGGAGATGATGCGGGGGCTCACGTTGATCTCGCAGAGACGCTCAGAGTGCTCGGGGAGGTCCTGTACGCGACGAAATCGACGACGGCGATCCACGGCATCGAGGAAGAAGACGGCGTTGAAGGCCGCTCTACAGGGCGTCCGGGCTTGCGTGAGTCATCGAGGAGGAAGAGGTTGTCGTGGCGGTCTTTCAGAGCACGGAGAGAGGTCGAGGGGGAGGCTGTGGCTACGGTGGTGCTCGTCGGCGGCGACGGCTGCGCTCGGCTTGGGTGAGAGGAAGGGGGCAGAGGAGGAGGAGGGGTCCAGAGAGAGTGAGAGGGTCAGGGGTGTGCGTGGCGTCGCGGGAGGCGCCCAGGGCAACAAGGGGGCAGCCAGGCAGGGTGAAGGTGGCGCGCGCGTGCGGCGAGCACACGCCCAGTCCTTCTGGCAGAGGAGGAAGATGACAAGGGGGGGCACTGGTGGGCTGGGCTGGCCACTTGGGCGGCAGGTAAGCGCCAGGTAATTCCTCTGTCTCTCTTCTCTTTAATTGTTTCTGTTTTCTATTTTCTGTAATTGTGTTTGGCTTTATTAAAAATGCCAGGGCATTTCCAAAAATCATGAAACTGCTCATGATCACTGTTGGGAATATATCCTACAGTAAACATTTTAGTTTATGATTATTTGAGCATTTAAAATATTTAATAGCATTTAAATGCCCAAATGCAAATAGAGTATGATTTAATCCAGAGCCCAAATATGTCATGGAAAAATGTGCATCACCTCTGGTTACTGTTTCCAGCCTTTTCCAAGAATGATGAACATTTTTGAAAGCCATTTGGATTTACTGGAAATATTTTGGTTGAACCTAGTGAATTCCTTTAATGCTAGGGTTTAGGCAATCCCCATTTCAAGTTTCTTTCAAAGTTTAAACATGATGCACACATGAAGTTAGCCTAGTGCAATGTCAGAAGCTAGGGATGTGACACTGTCGAAGCGCGCTGCCCTCAAGCTACATGTGGAACCAGGTACTTTTGTGCTTTGGGTAACACAACCATCCGTCGAACCATCAACAGAGCAGAACAAGCGGAGGAAGTCAGGTCCCGGCAAGTACTTCCCCACCGAGCCCCCCGGGGCCGCTGGCGAAGATGTTGCCGTGGACGCCGAGTCTGCCGTGAGGCAACCGACTCCGGCGGGGCGCCAAGCCCTTGCCGTGGAGGCAACCGTTCCCATGGCAGAGGAAATGCCTTTGGTCCTTGCCGTCGAGCCACAGGCTCCGGCATGGGTACAGCATACCGTCCGGTTCCTCTAAACAGGGGAGCTTCCCGAGGAGCAGGAAGAAGCAGAGAAAGTAGCTCGCCGGTCGGCCCTGTACCAGTTCGTTGACAACGTTCTGTACAGAAAAAGACCAAATGGAGTGATATTGAAGTGCATTCCCCGGGAGGAAGGAGTGGAGCTGTTGGTAGAGATACATGGAGGCATATGTGGCTCCCACATAGGGTCGAGGGCCCTTACCGGCAAGGCTTTCCGGCAAGGTTTCTTCTGGCCCATTGCCCTCCAGGATGCGACGGCACTAATTACCAAGTGTGAAGCGTGCCAATTCCATCCAAAGAAGCTTCATCAGCTAGCTCAAGCCCTGCAGACAATCCCTCTCTCCTGGCCATTCTCGGTTTGGGGGCTCGACATATTGGGCCCCTTTCCCCGTGCTGTCGGGGGATTTGAGTACTTGTACGTTGCAATCGACAAGTTCACAAAGTGGCCGGAGGTGGAAGCAGTGAGGAAGGTGACGGCGCAGCCAGCCGTCAAATTCTTCAAGGGGCTAGTTTGCCGCTTTGGTGTGCCAAACAGAGTCATCACCGATAACAGCACGCAGTTCACAAGCCACACCTTCATGCAATACACTGAAGACCTCGGCAGCAAGGTCTGTTTTGCTTCCGTGGCACACCCACGGAGCAACGGCCAAGCGGAGAGGGCAAATCCTAAAGTACTGCGTGGCCTGAGGACGAGGACTTTTGATAGGCTGCACAAGAGCGGAAGGCGCTGGATTGATAAGTTGCCGGCGGTTCTTTGGTCGATCAGAACGACGCCAAATCGAGCCACCGGCCAGACACCCTTTGCCCTGATATACGGGGCAGAAGCAGTTCTCCCCACGGAACTCACATACAGGTCACCCCGAGTGCTCGCTTATGATGAGCTTGAGCAAGAGCGATTGCGGCAAGATGACGCGACGCTCCTCGAGGAAGATCATCTTCGGGCAGCTGTGGGAGCAGCACGCTACCAGCAAGCCTTGTGCCGCTACCACAGCTGCAAGGTTCACGCCCGAAGCCTTGAGGAAGGCGACCTTGTTCTTCGGCGCGTTCAGTCGGCCAAGAATGCCAACAAGTTCACGCTGAAGTGGGAAGGCCCTTATCAGGTAATACGAGTCACCAAGCCCGGCGCAGTCCGCCTGGAGACCGAAGATGCCATTCCAGTGAGCAACTCCTGGAACATCGAGCATCTTTGTAAGTTTTACCCATAAGGCGCGGCTGCCGGGCCCCCCGGCAAGCCACCTTTTGTAAAAGCCTTGCCGGCGAGGCATGTAACCCTCTGTACAAAGTCACGCGCAGACCCTGAGCATAAATAAATGAAGCGCTGGCGCCCTAAGTCATAGCATGCATGCTAGGTTAAGTCTCTCCCTCGGTTAGGGTTGATAGTGCTTAGCGGCGACTAACCCCTAGCATAGAGGTCGAGTTTGCGTTTCCTTGTTCCTTTCCGTCCTCTTTGGTTCGCAGGGTCCATGGACGTTTCTACTGAGCTGTTTGGAAGAAAGAGAACGAGCCGGCGCTCCTGCCTCGGCAAGCCAAGGTTGCCGGGGGCTGCAGATACAAGAATCCAACCACGGCAAGCCAAGACTGCCGGAGGCTGCAGATTCAGATAAGTCTTCTGTCGGGACCCCGATTCCAAGTCACACCGATCTAGCCTGTAACACCTCATATCACTTTGCGGCCTCACGCACGGTACTCCCACGGGTGTCGCCTTACCATGGCCCGGGACCGTTTGCGCCTTTTGGCTCGCGTATATGACAATGTCGCTAGCATCCATATGACAGAGAACCCGGGCCGACATGGCTAGTCGTGAACCCAAAGCGGCACTAACGTATGGGGACAGGCATACGTGAATCAACATCGAACGTGTCGGTCAGCAGCGTGAGAATCCGGGTTGTAGCACTGGGCTAACAGGACTCCGGGAACCCGGGCTGTAGCAGGCTAGGCAGGACTCCGGATGTCACCGCGTGACATTTCCCCGAGGGGACAGACACAGGAACGATATGAAACACATGCCGGCCAGTCAAGTGTCCAGAGCAGTAGTGCTGGGCTAGCAGGACTCCGGTGAACCGGGCTGTAGCGGACTACTATGGCTCAAGGAGGCACTAGACTACATTTCCCCATAAGAGAGGCTGCTAAGGATAGACAACTAGATTGTCGAATCCCACACATACCAAGCATTTCAATCATACACACAATATGCTCGATATGTGCAAATACAACATGGCATCACAACAAGACTCTACGACTCAGAGTATTTATTCATTAGGCTCCGAAGAGCCAGATATTACAAACATGGGTCTCATGACCCAACATTCAGCGCATACAAGTCAAGCACATGCGGAAGCTTAACATGTCTGAGTACAGACATCTACAAATGAAAAAGGCTGAGAAGCCTGACTATTTACTAGATCCTGCCGAGGGCACAAGATCGTAGCTGAGGTATCAAGCTAAACGTCGAAGTCCACACGGAACTACTAGCGAGACTGACATCTCTCTGCAGAACATAAAATAAGCAAACGTGAGTACAAATGTACCCAGCAAGACTTACATCAGAACTATCTACATATGCATCGGTATCAACAAAGGGAGTGGTGGAGTTTAACTGCAGCAAGCCAGCTTTGACTCGGTGGCTATCCTGAACTACGACTGCAAGCAACTCTTTTGAGGGGGTGCACACGAGTCCACATATT
>NC_057802.1:368944446-368972124 GCF_018294505.1 Triticum aestivum
TGCCTACCGCATCACAGCCCACCCCTCGGTCAGCGCTGTCCACGGCCTCCAGCATACTACTAACACCAGAAACTACTTGCAACTCCTGGACAGAGGACAAGGGTGATTAAGAAGCCGAGAGGGTCCATTGGTTTCGGGCCCAATGCGTGGTAGTAACTGTATCATGGATCACAAACACAGAACTCAGTTCCTGAGGACGGCTGCAATGAGACAACCCACCATGTACTCCTACATGGCCTCTCACCGCTACCTTTACCAAATCGTGTTCACACACTTAGCTCACACACAGTAGGACAGGTTCATCACCATTCCAATTCATCCCCGACGAATCAGACCCGACTCAACTCTAAGCAGTAGCAGGCATGACAAACAGGCATGAATGAGTAGGCACATCAGGGCTCAAACAACTCCTACTCATGCTAGTGGGTTTCATCTATTTACTGTGGCAATGACAGGTCATGCAGAGCATAAGGGGTTCAACTACCGCAGCATGTACAGTTGAATCGTTGTTGTCCTAATGCAGTAAAGAGAGCAGGAGCGAGAGAGTGGGATTGTATCGGAATGAACAAGGGGTTATGCTTGCCTGACACTTCCGAAGATAGTATAGCTCTTCATCGGTGTCATCGATCTCATCGTCCGAATCACGGCTATCGAGAGGGGAAAATCACCGGCAAACAAGGAAGAACACAATCAATGCAATGCACAATATGATGCATGATCATGACATGGCAATATGACGTGATTTGGCCTAATGCAACTAGCAACAGAAAGGTTTGGGTTGATTTGAACTCAAGGTTCAAATTCAAATTCAAACTATGAATTCAAGTAGTGCATTATCATGTTTTCACCTATACAGCAGGTATAACTTAGTTTGACATGCATGAAAATGATACAGATGGATAGATTGCATTTTTCTGATAATTTTTCATATATAAATTATTTCATTTTGAGCTACGGTTGATTTTATATGATTTTTAGAAGTTTATACTATTTTCTGGAATTTCCTGATTAAAAATAAATCCAGAAAATGTAATACTGCGTCAGCCTGACATCATCACTGTGTCAGCGAGTCAACGGCTGGTCCAGGTCAAACCTGACCAGTGGAGCCCACTGGTCAGTGACTCAGCTAACTAACCAAATTAGTTAGTGCTAATCTAAGTTAATTAGGGCCTGGGCCCACATGGCAGTGGCTCTAGGGGTGGTTTAGCTGGGTCATTAGTGGCTAATGACGAGCCACGTCATCAGTCGCCGGAGTTTCGCCGGCGACGACCATTTCGCGCGACGGAGATCGTCGGGATCTCGCTATAGCCCACGGTTTGAGGCGGGGTTTGCTCCTACGGATTGCTGGCGCTCCCGCGCATCTAGTGGTGGTAGCAGCAGCAGCTGGGATGGCCGGAGGTGACGGCGGCGAGCGCTTCCGCGGCGGCCGGAGTACGGGCACGCTCGGACACAGCGTTTTGGTGCACGGGAGGACGAGCTGCGGGTTGCTACGGAGCCCTGCGGACTCGCTGAGCACGGGGGTGGGCTCGAATGCGTCGTGGATGCGCTCTAGCTACGACGGTGCCATGGCCGGCGGCGGTGAGCTCTCGGGCTCGGTCGGAAGACGGGGCTAGGGGACGAGAACAGAGGGGGAGAGCGAGGGGGAAGCAACAGAAGCTCACAGTGAACTCTAAGGCGTCGTCGGAGAGGTCGGGGAAGCCCGGACGGTGACGAATCGAACGGGGCGGCGCTCGGAGCAGAGGAAGAAGACAACAGCGATAGCGGCGCTGCAGGGCGCTCCAGCGTCACGTGCGTCGGCGTAGAGCTTCATGGATCCGAGGCGGAGCTTGTAGGCTAGTTGGATGGCCGCGGGGATGCTAGTGGCTGCGGTGGTTCACGGCGGCGTGCTCAGGCACGTGAGGGGAAGAGCGATGGAGAGAGACAGAGGAGAGGGAGAAGGTCGGGAGAGAGTGAGAGAGTCCCAGGGGGTGCGTGGCGACGCGGGAGAGATCCAGGGTGACGGGGACGCAGGCAGGCAGGGTGGAGGTGGCCGGGGCGCGTGCCGGCGCGCTGCGTCCACGCGCTCTGCCTACTGGCCTGGGGAGGAAGACGACAGGAAGGAGGAGGTGGGCTGGGCCGAATCTGCTAGGCCACCAGGTAAGTGGGCCTCAGGTAAGTCTCTGCTTCCTTTTTTATTTCTTTCTGTTTTCTATTTTCTGTAATTGGTTCGATTTAGCAAAAATGCCAAACCACTTTGTAAAATGCTCAAAATATTTGTGGCACTTGGGAAATTATTTCCCACGACCCTCAAATGCTTTCAAGATTATTTGGACATTTAAGAGTATTTATAGAATTTAATTGTCCAAATTCAAATACTTATGAATTAACTCCAAAATCCATAAATGTCCTAGAAATGTGTGCATCATTTTTGGGAGAAGTTTTCACCCATTCCAAAATTGATGAACTTTTCTGAAGGCCATTTTGGGTAGATCGAAAAGATTTAATTTGACCCTAATTGTATTTCATTTAGTGCTAGGGTTTTAACATCCCCATTTCAAGATTAATTGAAATCGAAAATGATGCATGGATGCAATGCCACTAATTACAAGAAGATTTCTAGGGCTGTGACAACTCACCCCCACTAAACAAGAATCTCGTCCCGAGATTCAAGAAGTGAAGTAAGAAGACAGAGGGGTCACAAAACTATCACAGTCTTCTCGGTCCAACTGCCCTTCACGAAGATGTTGATCCGTTGCTTCAATTAACGTTGACGTCTTTGCTTTCGAGATCTTCATCCGACACGATGACGATAAGGGAAACTCTATAGAAATTGATCTCCTTAAAGATCGAGCAACTCACGATCAACTCACGGAATGCGACGTTGAGTATCTCTTGAGCTGAGACTCAACACATACATCGAGAGAGGGATGAAGTGAAACAGAGAACGAAGATTCAAGTTGATAAACACAATTCCACGCTGAATAAGACGGTGCATGGTTTCAAAGTAGCGAGGAGATAATTCCCACGATTCCATAACGGGGCACCTTGGGGAAGGTGACTCGTAGAACTATTCCTTAAGTGGCAAAAAGAATTACTTTTGATCCTAAGATCATTGAAACTCTTTATACTAGCCTAAGGCAATCACAAACGATCGTTCGAAAGAATTCAAAAGAATGGCACACTCAATTTGGAAAGGAAACTATGGTTATAGAACAACTCGGCAAATGGAAGGCATATTCCAGTTGATACCAAGGATATAACCGAGTGACTGAGCGTGCTTTCAAGAACTTGAGCATTTCCATATACATCAAGGTTTTACCAACATCCGTGTCGAGGATCCTGGCAACACAACGTACTACCATGATGAACGGTGATGGAGGATGCAGGTGCAAAGGAGGACAACACTTTCTCAGATTTCACCTTAGCGAAGCCAAGGGAGCAAAATCTGGATGATCGACCGAGAGACATTTAGCACTCCGCTTCTAATGTTCTCCTTGATGTTCTAGCGTAACCCATTAGATGTGGTTTGGTATCTAGAACATCAAGTAAAAGGTCGGACTTCAGGAGCACAAGAATCCATAAGGAATAACTACGGAGGTAAATCCTACGAAATCCTTATGGGGAGGTGGCCAACTTCCTTAATCAAGATACTATAATAATAGATCTTCCGGCTAGGTGTGTCGGCCAGAACATCAACCTTGTCGGGACCTACATCATAATCTTGGAAAAGTTCCAACCGTCATATCTGCCTGAGATTCGGATCTAGTTGGTAACAGGATATTCCAGACTCATCGAGTCTAGAAGAAAATGAAGGTTTGCAACAATCGACGAGATGACGTTGCGAGATTCTCGGGAAATGAACTACGGTAGTAAGCTCCAAAACATGAGCTGGTTCTGCTGCAAACATGTGAACACGTTGTCCCAGACAAGCATGCCCACATGGTAGTCTTACAATGAAACACTACCGAGTTCTGGTTGGGAACCATCAACGAGGATATCGAAGTTCTTTCATAAGTCCGGATTAGCTCTTATGAAGGAACTCCTTCTCCTTGAACAAATCAATCAGTGGCTTGGTGTGCTAGAGAATTCATATGGAATGAAGATGATCAGTCTAACAGACCACAGAATACTTCGCACGTGCATAACTGACTTGGGACGATTCCAGAGGAGGTAGAAACATGCTTTCTCAGATTCACGGCGGCAACTTGCATCAAATGCACATGAATTAGAGGAAGTCACTTCTTTCATCCAACATATGCTTCATGAACGGATCACGAAGATAATGCTTATAAAGTTTCCAATACTAGCTGGATGTTCAACACGAGTCATGGAGAAGGTAGCAGTGTTGTTGATGGGCTCAACAACATTTCATCCAGGTTTCCATGGAGATGGAATTCCATAATTATGTGAACAAGTGATAGCATTGGTCAGACCCAAAAGATATAATGGTGTATGCTCGAGGGATCAACCACGAGTAAGACAACATTATGAACATCGTTGGTTCTGATTTGACTTGATGATAGCCCATACTCAAATCAAAGTCTTAATATGAGAATAGGTCCAGCAACTGATCACAGGGACCAATCGATGAAGATATCATTTGTCTTCAACACACACAAAAAGATATCCCTTAGTGATAAACTAAGTCAGATAAGCTTTTATCTTCCAACTCTCCAAGTTGTTGTTTTGCTTAACCAACTAGCTCAGGGGTATCCAGCACGGATTCTTGGAGAAGGGGTGGTTTACAAGAGACCCACTTGATCACGAACTCAACATGGCGGTCAGGTGGCAACCTGGTGACACTTCCGAGAAGATATTCGGAACATCACGAACCACCGATATGTTACTAAGGTCGAGAACGATCTTGCTTTTCAAAGCAAGACGATATGACCGAATAAGCAAGGACTGACACTATCCTAACTCATTGATCGAAAAGTGCACCGGGAATAAGGACTGGGTAGCACGATCAACCTTAGGATGTGATTCAGTAACCAACACGCTAAGGATGAAATTATTGTCCTTTAACTACCAAGCAACGGAGTTGCTAGGAGTATAGATTTCACACATCATAGTTCACCTGTCGGCATTCCGGTCATGACGACACGGAACTGAGGAATGAGCAATGATGGCGAGAAGTATCACTGCGTTAAGAATTTGTGAGAGATGGTGCAATTCCTACAATATTCTCGACATAAAGGGGGTAATACTCGAAGGTAGAACAGAACAAAAGCTGGTTAGGCATTTGATCTGCGGAATACAACTACTTTGACCCAATCCCAGAGATGGACGAGGTACTAGAGTTTGTTTCTCCTAGTCATTTCGGATTAGAATGTCTTGACAGACCACAGGAATAATAGGCATCGATAACACAAATGCACAATTACTCCTGACTATCAATTGATAGACGAGGGCCAGAAAATAACTAAAGAGGGACAACCCAAAGGAACATATGTTTTTTTCTGAGTTGTGGATGCATGGATTAGTATGTCGAACCAAGTCCAACAAGTTTCTTCTAGATAACCCATGCAGAAAGGTAGGACTGGCAGAGTCACAATATGAATGGAGTACTCCTCAAGAGCGCCCTGGTTGTGATCTTTTGGTTCAAACGAACTCCTGCCAAGAATGGTTCATGGTATTTGGAAGAACGATATACCACGGACCTCGAAGACTATCACAAAGGTTACTAATAACCTAAAGGAACGAGCAAACACTATCAACAGGAGGTAAGTGGAGTGAATCTTGGGCTCAAGAACCCAGAAGTAGAATGCCTACTAACTAAATGGCATCACGGGATGCTTTCGAGAATAATGGCCAGAATCTGCACACTGGGAATACAAGCATAGCTAGCTTACTAGGTAATCTTCTAAGACACCTAGGGTCGTAATAATAACTCCAACATATATGTCAAGGCAACAGAGTACCTCAAATCAACGATTAGTGTGGTTAATCTGGCCCAAAGGAACATCGAGAACGGAAAGAAAGGATTGCAAATGCATCGGACTATTTAGAAACCTGGGATGACTTGGACAGCATAACGGCTGTAAATGCTCAAAGGATTTGAGACATCCTGCAAAAATGGTGGCATAACCACTTAGAAGCACAATATCAAGGTTCCGAGACCAACTATGAACACACGGAAGTAGTAGAAACTGAACTGGGGCTTAAATCCATCAATCCTAAGATTCTACGGATTAGTAACACGTGATCCTGATAGAAAGATGAGAAGCCTAGTTCTTAATCCCCGTAGAAGAGAAGAGGGTGACTCAGATCAGAAGGGCATAAGTTAAAGGAGTAAAAAGAGCCTTACGTTCCCTTCCACAATCAATTCCCTTACATAACTAAAGCATTTCTAGACTCAACTTCGACCAGTTTGGCTTCGTAAACCTACAGGCAGTCAGGCTCTGATACCAACGCTGTCGGGACCCCGATTCCAAGTCACACCGATCTAGCCTGTAACACCTCATATCACTTTGCGGCCTCACGCACGGTACTCCCACGGGTGTCGCCTTACCATGGCCCGGGACCGTTTGCGCCTTTTGGCTCGCGTATATGACAATGTCGCTAGCATCCATATGACAGAGAACCCGGGCCGACATGGCTAGTCGTGAACCCAAAGCGGCACTAACGTATGGGGACAGGCATACGTGAATCAACATCGAACGTGTCGGTCAGCAGCGTGAGAATCCGGGTTGTAGCACTGGGCTAACAGGACTCCGGGAACCCGGGCTGTAGCAGGCTAGGCAGGACTCCGGATGTCACCGCGTGACATTTCCCCGAGGGGACAGACACAGGAACGATATGAAACACATGCCGGCCAGTCAAGTGTCCAGAGCAGTAGTGCTGGGCTAGCAGGACTCCGGTGAACCGGGCTGTAGCGGACTACTATGGCTCAAGGAGGCACTAGACTACATTTCCCCATAAGAGAGGCTGCTAAGGATAGACAACTAGATTGTCGAATCCCACACATACCAAGCATTTCAATCATACACACAATATGCTCGATATGTGCAAATACAACATGGCATCACAACAAGACTCTACGACTCAGAGTATTTATTCATTAGGCTCCGAAGAGCCAGATATTACAAACATGGGTCTCATGACCCAACATTCAGCGCATACAAGTCAAGCACATGCGGAAGCTTAACATGTCTGAGTACAGACATCTACAAATGAAAAAGGCTGAGAAGCCTGACTATTTACTAGATCCTGCCGAGGGCACAAGATCGTAGCTGAGGTATCAAGCTAAACGTCGAAGTCCACACGGAACTACTAGCGAGACTGACATCTCTCTGCAGAACATAAAATAAGCAAACGTGAGTACAAATGTACCCAGCAAGACTTACATCAGAACTATCTACATATGCATCGGTATCAACAAAGGGAGTGGTGGAGTTTAACTGCAGCAAGCCAGCTTTGACTCGGTGGCTATCCTGAACTACGACTGCAAGCAACTCTTTTGAGGGGGTGCACACGAGTCCACATATTCACCATATCAATACTCCACTATGGATCCGCTCCCGTCTCCCTACGAGAACGCCATCCATAGCACTCACGCTTATCTTGCGTATTTTAGAGTATCCACTTTCACTTGTCTATGAACTGTTATAGGCAACCCAGAAGTCCATTTCCGCGGACACGGCTATTCGAATAGATCATATTAACCCTGCAGGGGTGTACTTCGTCACACACGCTCTCGCCACTTACCACCATGTACACGTCGTGTACCTCGGCAACCTTCAAGCGGAAGCCTGGCGAGGGAGTCGGCCACAGCCTACCTAAACACTCAAGTCTCTAGTCCAGGTTTATCGCCTATTCAGGTTCCATCCGCAGGGAGTCCGGCCGAGGTTTCCACATACGGCCCCGAACGATGTGTGCAGGGTTCCCGAGACACCAAACGGGCGCCCGGTACACCGTGCCACGTGCCTACCGCATCACAGCCCACCCCTCGGTCAGCGCTGTCCACGGCCTCCAGCATACTACTAACACCAGAAACTACTTGCAACTCCTGGACAGAGGACAAGGGTGATTAAGAAGCCGAGAGGGTCCATTGGTTTCGGGCCCAATGCGTGGTAGTAACTATATCATGGATCACAAACACAGAACTCAGTTCCTGAGGACGGCTGCAATGAGACAACCCACCATGTACTCCTACATGGCCTCTCACCGCTACCTTTACCAAATCGTGTTCACACACTTAGCTCACACACAGTAGGACAGGTTCATCACCATTCCAATTCATCCCCGACGAATCAGACCCGACTCAACTCTAAGCAGTAGCAGGCATGACAAACAGGCATGAATGAGTAGGCACATCAGGGCTCAAACAACTCCTACTCATGCTAGTGGGTTTCATCTATTTACTGTGGCAATGACAGGTCATGCAGAGGATAAGGGGTTCAACTACCGCAGCATGTACAGTTGAATCGTTGTTGTCCTAATGCAGTAAAGAGAGCAGGAGCGAGAGAGTGGGATTGTATCGGAATGAACAAGGGGTTATGCTTGCCTGACACTTCCGAAGATAGTATAGCTCTTCATCGGTGTCATCGATCTCATTGTCGGAATCACGGCTATCGAGAGGGGACAATCACCAGCAAACAAGGAAGAACACAATCAATGCAATGCACAATATGATGCATGATCATGACATGGCAATATGACGTGATTTGGCCTAATGCAACTAGCAACAGAAAGGTTTGGGTTGATTTGAACTCAAGGTTCAAATTCAAATTCAAACTATGAATTCAAGTAGTGCATTATCATGTTTTCACCTATACAGCAGGTATAACTTAGTTTTACATGCATGAAAATGATACAGATGGATAGATTGCATTTTTCTGATAATTTTTCATATATAAATTATTTCATTCTGAGCTACGGTTGATTTTATATGATTTTTAGAAGTTTATACTATTTTCTGGAATTTCCTGATTAAAAATAAATCCAGAAAATGTAATACTGCGTCAGCCTGACGTCATCACTGCGTCAGCGAGTCAACGGCTGGTCCAGGTCAAACCTGACCAGTGGAGCCCACTGGTCAGTGACTCAGCTAACTAACCAAATTAGTTAGTGCTAATCTAAGTTAATTAGGGCCTGGGCCCACATGGCAGTGGCTCTAGGGGTGGTTTAGCTGGGTCATTAGTGGCTAATGACGAGCCACGTCATCAGTCGCCGGAGTTTCGCCGACGACGACCATTTCGCGCGACGGAGATCGTCGGGATCTCGCTATAGCCCACGGTTTGAGGCGGGGTTTGCTCCTACGGATTGCTGGCGCTCCCGCGCATCTAGTGGTGGTAGCAGCAGCAGCTGGGATGGCCGGAGGTGACGGCGGCGAGCGCTTCCGCGGCGGCCGGAGTACGGGCACGCTCGGACACAGCGTTTTGGTGCACGGGAGGACGAGCTGCGGGTTGCTACGGAGCCCTGCGGACTCGCTGAGCACGGGGGTGGGCTCGAATGCGTCGTGGATGCGCTCTAGCTACGACGGTGCCATGGCCGGCGGCGGTGAGCTCTCGGGCTCGGTCGGAAGACGGGGCTAGGGGACGAGAACAGAGAGGGAGAGCGAGGGGGAAGCAACAGGAGCTCACAGTGAACTCTAAGGCGTCGTCGGAGAGGTCGGGGAAGCCCGGACGGTGACGAATCGAACGGGGCGGCGCTCGGAGCAGAGGAAGAAGACAACAGCGATAGCGGCGCTGCGGGGCACTCCGGCGTCACGTGCGTCGGCGTAGAGCTTCATGGATCCGAGGCGGAGCTTGTAGGCTAGTTGGATGGCCGCGGGGATGCTAGTGGTTGCGGTGGTTCACGGCGGCGTGCTCAGGCACGTGAGGGGAAGAGCGATGGAGAGAGACAGAGGAGAGGGAGAAGGTCGGGAGAGAGTGAGAGAGTCCCAGGGGGTGCGTGGCGACGCGGGAGAGATCCAGGGTGACGGGGACGCAGGCAGGCAGGGTGGAGGTGGCCGGGGCGCGTGCCGGCGCGCTGCATCCACGCGCTCTGCCTACTGGCCTGGGGAGGAAGACGACCGGAAGGAGGAGGTGGGCTGGGCCGAATCTGCTAGGCCACCAGGTAAGTGGGCCTCAGGTAAGTCTCTGCTTCCTTTTTTATTTCTTTCTGTTTTCTATTTTCTGTAATTGGTTCGATTTAGCAAAAATGCCAAACCACTTTGTAAAATGCTCAAAATATTTGTGGCACTTGGGAAATTATTTCCCACGACCCTCAAATGCTTTCAAGATTATTTGGACATTTAAGAGTATTTATAGAATTTAATTGTCCAAATTCAAATACTTATGAATTAACTCCAAAATCCATAAATGTCCTAGAAATGTGTGCATCATTTTTGGGAGAAGTTTTCACCCATTCCAAAATTGATGAACTTTTCTGAAGGCCATTTTGGGTAGATCGAAAAGATTTAATTTGACCCTAATTGTATTTCATTTAGTGCTAGGGTTTTAACATCCCCATTTCAAGATTAATTGAAATCGAAAATGATGCATGGATGCAATGCCGCTAATTACAAGAAGATTTCTAGGGCTGTGACATCTTCTATCCTTTATCGTGCATTTCCGTATGAAGTCGGGACATATGAAACCCCGTTCTGCTCCTAGACCACTGTGCTCCCCTTTTTTTCCTGTACCCAAGTCTCGGGGTCGGCCGGGTCGTAGGCGCGGTGGCGAGGAAATAAACGAGGGGCCTAACCCTACTTTGCCCCTACCTCCGCCAAGAGCGTGAGAATGGTCGGCTGGAGTAAGGGGACGGCAAGGCCTGTTGCCAGGCGATGATGTTTATCTTAAAAATAACAAGGATTCATTCCATGGCATGGGCCTCGCTCATGCATAAACAACCCGACAAGCACCCTTTTTCATTAAAAACATCCCATACAGGTACAGTTCATACGGAATAAAAAACATGAGCAAGGGGATTACAAGTCTTAAAATTAACAAGTGCCCGCAGGCTTACAAACTAAAAAGAGATAAGGTGCCCGTAATCCCTTTCTTGTCCCTCTCCTCAGAAGGTGGAACAAGATAGCAGGAGGGCGGAAAGAGCGCCTAGGCGAGGTACGAAGAGTAGAAGGCACCAAGAGAACATCCCGGTCCTGGGAGGGGAGCTAGAAGATGAGGCAGCGGGCCGGCAATATGCGACGAAGGTGTCGGTGCCCGCGTACTCCGACTTGACGGCCGCCACCCGCCTTCTTCGCCTTCTCCAACCCTCCTACGCCTGCCGCCCAAGGAGGCGACAAGGAACGCGCCGATGGAGAGCTTGACGAGGAAGGCCCTCGGCAGGGCGCGTGGCCAAGGGAGGGGCAACGCGGTCAGTCGGAGTCGAGGTCGGCGTCCCGCCGCTCGACACCCTCGTCGTCACTGTCGCTATCCTCCTCATCACTCCGGCTTGAGGAAGAATCTGCATCGTTGGAGGAGCTCTCCACGCAGCACTTTAGGCGAGTTCCAAGATCTCCAAAGAACTTGACGGAGAGCAGGCCGTTCTCCATTAACTTGAAATAGAGAACGAGCCCCGCCGTCAGGCTGTGGACACGAGCGAACGTCTTCCATCCGCGACGGAGGTACTTGACGTGAAGAGCGGGGAAGTCGACGTCGACCCGCATGCCGCCGTTCCTGCAGCCCCTCAGGTGCAACCTGAGGGTTTGGGGCGGATCGAGCTCCACCTCCCGAGCAAACGGGGTGGGGAGACGAAGACGACGACGCAGTGGCCGGCGCAGCCTGATGAAGAACTCAGGAGGCTGGTCCCCAACGTGACCCTCCATTGGGAGAGGCACCTGTTGGGGAACGTAGTAATTTCAAAAAAATTCCTACGCACACTCAAGATCATGGTGATGCATAGCAACGAGAGGGGAGAGTGTTGTCCACGTACCCTCGTAGACCGACAGCGGAAGCGTTATCACAACGCGGTTGATGTAGTCGTACGTCTTCACGATCCGACCGATCAAGTACCGAACGCACGGCACCTCCGAGTTCTACACACGTTCAGCTCGATGACGTCCCTCGAACTCTGATCCAGCCGAGTGTTGAGGGAGAGTTTCGTCAGCACGACGGCGTAGTGACGATGATGATGTTCCACCGACGCAGGGCTTCGCCTAAACTCCGCAACGGTATTATCAAGGTGTAATATGGTGGAGGGGGGCACCGCACACGGCTAAGAGATCTCAAGGATCAATTGTTGTGTCTCTGGGGTGCCCCCTGCCCCCGTATATAAAGGAGCAAGGGGGAGGCAGCCGGCCAAGGGGAGAGGCGCGCCAAAGGGGGGAGTCCTACTCCCACCGGGAGTAGGACTCCTCCTTTCCTTGTGGGAGTAGGAGAAGGGAAGGGGGAAGGAGAAAGAAGGAAGGGGGCGCCCCCCTCCCTAGTCCAATTCGGACTAGCCCATGGGGAGGGGTGCGGCCACCCTTTGGGGTCTTCCTCTCCTTTCCCGTATGGCCCATTAAGGCCCAATACGAATTCCCGTAACTCTCCGGTACTCCAAAAAATACCCGAATCACTCGGAACCTTTCCGAAGTCCGAATATAGTCGTCCAATATATTGATCTTTACGTCTCGGCCATTTCGAGACTCCTCGTCATGTCCCCGATCTCATCCGGGACTCTGAACTCCTTCGGTACATCAAAACTCAATAAAACTGTCATCGTAACGTTAAGCGTGCGGACCCTACGGGTTCGAGAACTATGTAGACATGACCGAGACACCTCTCCGGTCAATAACCAATAGCGGAACCTGGATGCTCATATTGGCTCCCACATATTCTACGAAGATCTTTATCAGTCAAACCGCATAACAACATACGTTGTTCCCTTTGTCATCGGTATGTTACTTGCCCGAGATTCGATCGTCGGTATCTCGATACCTAGTTCAATCTCGTTACCGGCAAGTCTCTTTACTCGTTCCGTAATACATCATCCCGCAACTAACTCATTAGTCACAATGCTTGCAAGGCTTATAGTGATGTGCATTACCGAGTGGGCCCAGAGATACCTCTCCGACAATCGGAGTGACAAATCCTAATCTCGAAATACGCCAACCCAACAAGTACCTTTGGAGACACCTTTAGAGCACCTTTATAATCACCCATTTACGTTGTGACGTTTGGTAGCACACAAAGTGTTCCTCCGGTAAACGGGAGTTGCATAATCTCATAGTCATAGGAACATGTATAAGTCATGAAGAAAGCAATAGCAACATACTAAACGATCGAGTGCTAAGCTAACGGAATGGGTCAAGTCAATCACGTCATTCTCCTAATTGTCTATGGCTAGGAAACATAACCATCTTTGATTAACGAGCTAGTCAAGTAGAGGCATACTAGTGACACTCTTATTTGTCTATGTATTCACACACGTATTATGTTTCCGGTTAATACAATTCTAGCATGAATAATAAACATTTATCATGATATAAGGAAATATATAATACTTTATTATTGCCTCTAGGGCATATTTCCTTCAGTCTCCCACTTGCACTAGAGTCAGTAATCTAGTTCACATCGCCATGTGATTTAACATCAATAATTCACATCACCATGTGATTAACACCCATAGTTCACATCTCTATGTGACCAACACTCAAAGGGTTTACTAGAGTCAATAATCTAGTTCACATCGCTATGTGATTAACACCCAAAGAGTACTAAGGTGTGATCATGTTTTGATTGTGAGATAATTTTAGTCAACGGGTCTGTTACATTCAGATCCGTAAGTATATTGCAAATTTCTATGTCTGCAATGCTCTGCACGGAGCTACTCTGGCTAATTGCTCCCACTTTCAATATGTATCTAGACCGGGACTTAGAGTCATCTAGATTTAGTGTCAAAACTTGCATCGACGTAACCCTTTACGACGAACCTTTTGTCACTTCCATAATCGAGAAACATATCCTTATTCCACTAAGGATAATTTTGACCATTGTCCAGTGATCTACTCCTAGATCACTATTGTACTCCCTTGCCAAAAATAGTGTAGGGTATACAATAGATCTGGTACACAGCATGGCATACTTTATAGAACCTATGGCCAAGGCATAGGGAATGAATTTCATTCTCTTTCTGTCTTCTGCCGTGGTCGGGCTTTGAGTCTTACTCAATTTCACACCTTGTAACACAGGAAAGAACTCTTTCTTTGACTGTTCTATTTTGAACTACTTCAAAATCTTGTTAAGGTATGTACTCATTGAAAAAACTTATCAAGCGTCTTGATCTATCTCTATAGATCTTGATGCTCAATATGTAAGCAGCTTCACCGAGGTCTTTCTTTGAAAAAACTCCTTTCAAATACTCCTTTATGCTTTGCAGAATAATTCTACATTATTTCCGATCAAAAATATGTCATTCACATATACTTATCAGAAATGCTGTAGTGCTCCCACTCACTTTCTTGTAAATACAGGCTTCACCGCAAGTCTGTATAACACTATATCCTTTGATCAACTTATCAAAGTGGATATTCCAACTTTGAGATGCTTGCACCAGTCCATAGATGGATCGCTGGAGCTTGCATATTTTGTTAGCACCTTTAGGATTGACAAAACCTCCTGGTTGCATCATATACAACTCTTCATTAATAAATCCATTAAGGAATGCAGTTTTGTTTATCCATTTGCCATATTTCATAAAATGCGACAATTGCTAACATGATTCAGACAGACTTAAGCATAGATACGAGTGAGAAACTCTCATCGTAGTCAACACCTTGAAGTTGTCAAAAACCTTTTGCGAAAATTCTAGCTTTGTAGATAGTAACACTACTATCAGCATCCGTCTTCCTCTTGAAGATCCATTTAATCTCAATGACTCGCCGATCATTGGGCAAGTCAATCAAAGTCCATACTTTGTCCTTATACATGGATCTCATCTCAGATTTCATGGCCTCAAGCCATTTTGCGGAATCTGGGCTCACCATCGCTTCTTCATAGTTCGTAGGTTTGTCATGGTCTAGTAACATAACCTCCAGAACAGGATTACCGTACCACTCTGGTGCGGATCTTACTCTGGTTGACCTACGAGGTTCAGTAATAACTTGATCTGAAGTTTCATGATCATCATCATTAACTTCCTCACTAATCGGTATAGGCGTCACAGAAACTGGTTTCTGCGATGAACTACTTTCCAATAAGGGAGCAGGTACAATTACCTCATCAAGTTCTACTTTCCTCCCACTCACTTCTTTCGAGAGAAAACTCCTTCTCTAGAAAGGATCCATTCTTAGCAACGAATGTCTTACCTTCGGATCTGTGATAGAAGGTGTACCCAACTGTCTCCTTTGGGTATCCTATGAAGACACATTTCTCCGATTTGGGTTTGAGCTTATCAGGATGAAACTTTTTCACATGAGCATCGCAACCCCAAACTTTAAGAAATGACAACTTTGGTTTCTTGCCAAACCACAGTTCATAAGGCGTCGTCTCAACGGGTTTTGATGGTGCCATATTTAACATGAATGTAGCTGTCTATAATGCATAACCCCAAAATGATAGTGGTAAATTGGTAAGAGACATCATAGATTGCACTATATCCAATAAAGTACGGTTATGACGTTCGGACACACCATTATGCTGTGGTGTTCCAGGTGGCATAAATTTGTGAAACTATTCCACATTGTTTTAATTGAAGACCAAACTCGTAACTCAAATATTTGTCTCCGCGATCAGATCATAGAAACTTTATTTTCTTGTCACGATGATTTTCCACTTCACTCTGAAATTCTTTGAACTTTTCAAATGTTTCAGACTTATGTTTTATCAAGTAGATATACCCATATCTGCTCAAATCATATGTGAAGGTGAGAAAATAACGATATCCGCCACGAGCCTCAATATTCATTGGACCACATACATCTGTATGTATGACTTCCAACAAATCTGTTGCTCTCTCCATAGTTCCGGAGAACGGCGTTTTAGTCATCTTGCCCATGAGGCATGGTTCGCAAGCATCAAGTGATTCATAATCAATTGATTCCAAAATCCCATCAGTATGGAGTTTCTTCATGCGCTTTACACCAATATGACCTAAACAGCAGTGCCACAAATAAGTTGCACTATCATTATTAACTTTGCATCTTTTGGCTTCAATATTATGAATATGTGTATCACTACGATCGAGATCCAACAAACCATTTTTGTTGGTGTGTATGACCATAAAAGGTTTTTATCCATGTAAACAGAACAACAATTGTTCTCTAATTTAAATGAATAAACGTATTGCAATAAACATGATTAAATCATATTCATGCTCAACACAAACACCAAATAACACTTATTTAGTTTCAACACTAATCCCGAAAGTATAGGGAGTGTGCGATGATGATCATATCAATCTTGGAACTACTTCCAATACACATCGTCACCTCGCCTTTTACTAGTCTCTGTTTATTCTGCAACTCCCGTTTTGAGTTACTACTTTAGCAACTGAACCAGTATCAAATACCGAGGGGTTGCTATAAACACTAGTAAAGTACACATCAATAACATGTATATCCAATATACCTTTGTTCACTTTGCCATCCTTCTTATCCACCAAATAGTTGGGGTAGTTCCGCTTCCAGTGACCAGTCCCTTTGCAGTAGAAGCACTTAGTCTCAGGCTTAGGTACAGACTTGGGCTTTTTCACTTGAGTAGCAACTTGCTTGCCGTTCTTTTGAAGTTCCCCTTCTATCCCTTTGCCCTTTTCTTGAAACTAGTGGTCTTGTTAACCATCAACACTTGATGTTTTTCTTGATTTCTACCTTCGTCGATTTCAACATCACGAAGGGCTCGGGAATTACTTTCGTCATCCCTTGCATATTATAGTTCATCACGAAGTTCTACTAACTTGGTGATGGTGACTAGAGAATTCTGTCAATCACTCTTTTATCTGGAAGATTAACTCCCACTTGATTCAAGGGATTGTAGTACCCAGACAATCTGAGCACATGCTCACGAGTTGAGCGATTCTCCTACATCTTTTAGCTATAGAAATTGTTGGAGACTTCATATCTCTCAACTCGGGTATTTGCTTGAAATATTAACTTCAACTCCTGGAACATCTCATATGGTCCATGACGTTCAAACCGTCTTTGAAGTCCCGATTCTAAGCCGTTAAGCTTGGTGCACTAAACTATCAAGTAGTCATCATATTGAGCTAGCCAAACGTTCATAACGTCTGCATCTGCTCTTGCAATAGGTCTGTCACCTAGCGGTGCATCAAGGACATAATTTTTTCTGTGCAGCAATGAGGATAATCCTCAGATCACGGATCCAATCCGCATCTTTGCTACTAACATCTTTCAACATAATTTTTCTCTAGGAACATATCAAAAATAAACACAGGGAAGCAACAACGCGAGCTATTGATCTACAACATAATTTGCAAAATACTATCCGGACTAAGTTCATGATAAATTTAAGTTCAATTAATCATATTACTTAAGAACTCCCACTTAGATAGACATCCCTCTAATCATCTAAGTGATTACGTGATCCAAAGCAACTAAACCATGTCTGATTAACACGTGAGATGGAGTAGTTTCAATGGTGAACATCACTATGTTGATCATATCTACTATATGATTCACGCTCGACCTTTCGGTCTCTGTGTTCCGAGGCCATATCTGTATATGCTAGGCTCGTCAAGTTTAACCTGAGTATTCCGCGTGTGCAACTGTTTTGCACCCGTTGTATTTGAACGTAGAGCCTATCACACCCAATTAACACGTGGTGTCTCAGCACGAAGAACTTTCGCAACGGTGCATACTCAGGGAGAACACTTTTATCTTGAAATTTTAGTGAGAGATCATCTTATAATGCTACCGTCAATCAAAGCAAGATAAGATGCATAAAGGATTAACATCACATGCAATCAATATAAGTGATATGATATGGCCATCATCATCTTGTGCTTGTGATCTCCATCTCCGAAGCACCGTGCTTGTGATCTCCATCTCCGAAGCACCGTGCTTGTGATCTCCATCTCCGAAGCACCGTCATGATCACCATCGTCACCGGCGCGACACCTTGATCTCCATCGTAGTATCGTTGTCGTCTCGCCAACTAATTGCTTTTACGACTATCGCTACCGCTTAGTGATAAAGTAAAACTATTACATGGTGATTGCATCTCATACAATAAAGCGACAACCATATGGCTCCTGCCAGTTGCCGATAACTCGGTTACAAAACATGATCATCTCATACAACAAATTATATCACATCATGTCTTGACCATATCACATCACAACATGCCCTGCAAAAACAAGTTAGACATCCTCTATTTTGTTGTTGCAAGTTTTACGTGGCTGCTACGGGCTTAGCAAGAACCGTTCTTACCTACGCATCAAAACCACAACGATAGTTTGTCAAGTTGGTGCTGTTTTAACCTTCGCAAGGACCGGGCGTAGCCACACTCGGTTCAACTAAAGTGAGAGAGACAGACACCCTCCAGTCACCTTTAAGCAACGAGTGCTCCGAACGGTGAAACCAGTCTCGCGTAAGCGTACGCGTAATGTCGGTCCGGGCCGCTTCATCTCACAATACCGCTGAACCAAAGTATGACATGCTGGTAAGCAGTATGACTTATATCGCCCACAACTCACTTGTGTTCTACTCGTGCATAGCATCAACGCATAAAACCAGGCTCGGATGCCATTGTTGGGGAACGTAGTAATTTCAAAAAAATTCCTACGCACACGCAAGATCATGGTGATGCATAGCAATGAGAGGGGAGAGTGTTGTCCACGTACCCTCGTAGACCGACAGTGGAAGCGTTATTCCAACGCGGTTGATGTAGTCGTACGTCTTCACGATCCGACCGATCAAGTACCGAACGCACGGCACCTCCGAGTTCTACACACGTTTAGCTCGATGACGTCCCTCGAACTCCGATCCAGCCGAGAGTTGAGGGAGAATTTCTCAGCACGACGGTGTGGTGACGATGATGATGTTCCACCGACGCAGGGCTTCGCCTAAGCTCCGCAACGGTATTATCGAGGTGTAATATGGTGGAGGGGGGCACCGCACACGGCTAAGAGATCTCAAGGATCAATTGTTGTGTCTCTGGGGTGCCCCCTGTCCCCGTATATAATGGAGCAAGGGGGAGGCAGCCGGCCAAGGGGAGAGGCGCGCCAAAAGGGGGAGTCCTACTCCCGGTGGGAGTAGGACTCCTCCTTTCCTTGTGGGAGTAGGAGAAGGGAAGGGGGAAGGAGAAAGAAGGAAGGGGGCGCCCCCCCTCCCTAGTCCAATTCTGACTAGCCCATGGGGAGGGGTGCGGCCACCCTTTGGGGTCTTCCTCTCCTTTCCCGTATGGCTCATTAAGGCCCAATACGAATTCCCGTAACTCTCCGGTACTCCAAAAAATACCCGAATCAGTCGGAACCTTTCCGAAGTCCGAATATAGTCGTCCAATATATCGATCTTTACGTCTCGGCCATTTCGAGACTCCTCGTTATGTCCCCGATCTCATCCGGGACTCCGAACTCCTTCGGTACATCAAAACGCAATAAAACTGTCATCGTAACGTTAAGCGTGCGGACCCTACGGGTTCGAGAACTATGTAGACATGACCGAGACACCTCTCCGGTCAATAACCAATAGCGGAACCTGGATGCTCATATTGGCTCCCACATATTCTACGAAGATCTTTATCAGTCAAACCGCATAACAACATACGTTGTTCCCTTTGTCATCGGTATGTTACTTGCCCGAGATTCGATCGTCAGTATCTCGATACCTAGTTCAATCTCGTTACCGGCAAGTCTCTTTACTCGTTCCGTAATACATCATCCCGCAACTAACTCATTAGTCACAATGCTTGCAAGGCTTATAGTGATGTGCATTACCGAGTGGGCCCAGAGATACCTCTCCGACAATCGGAGTGACAAATCCTAATCTCGAAATACGCCAACCCAACAAGTACCTTTGGAGACACCTTTAGAGCACCTTTATAATCACCCATTTACGTTGTGACGTTTGGTAGCACACAAAGTGTTCCTCCGGTAAACGGGAGTTGCATAATCTCATAGTCATAGGAACATGTATAAGTCATGAAGAAAGCAATAGCAACATACTAAATGATCGAGTGCTAAGCTAACGGAATGGGTCAAGTCAATAACGTCATTCTCCTAATGAGGTGATCCCGTTAATCAAATGACAACTCATGTCTATGGCTAGGAAACATAACCATCTTTGATTAACGAGCTAGTCAAGTAGAGGCATACTAGTGACACTCTTATTTGTCTATGTATTCACACATGTATTATGTTTCCGGTTAATACAATTCTAGCATGAATAATAAACATTTATCATGATATAAGGAAATATATAATACTTTATTATTGCCTCTAGGGCATATTTCCTTCAGCATCGCCGGCGGAGGCAAGGCCGGTGCGCCGCCCCGTCCCCCTATCCCCCGAGTGCCGTGACGGCCTCGGCCTCGCCCCCTCCCCCTTCCTCTCGTGGCTGGCTCCGCCGCTGTGAGCTCTTGGAGAGGAGGGATGCGTTGTCGAGCAGCGACCCTGGCCGCCACTATTGAAGGGCCTGCGCCCCCTCTCGCCATGGCAGATGGAAGAAAGGAGCGGAAGTGGAAGGAGATGGATGCCGCAAGGATGTGAGATGACGTCCGACCATCGTGGGCGCAGGGAATCGGACCGACCCGCTGCTCCAACCAGCGACGGCCCGGTTTCCCGCCTCCACCACCTGCCACCTACATGGAGGACACATGGCGAGCGAGCAAGATCGAGGGGACGGGTGAGGCGACCGTTCCCCGCCCCGTGATCGTGGGGCGCGAACGCCTTGAAGACCACGACCCGAGTCCTCTCAGTAAATGAGTCGCGCCTCTGTGCCTCCCTCTTTTCATGGGGAAGGCGCGAGCCGCCTCTTTACCATGATGTGACACATGCATGCGGGAACCGTCCCACGCATGGCCCCCACGTCACACGTGCACGACCCCCATGTCGCGCATTCAACGCGGGTCGTGGGGAAGCGCAGCGGACAGAAAAAGTTACTGCGGTAAAAACCGCCCCGCCTGCCCGCGCACCGTTTTGGGCCTAGCCCAACAACGTGTTGCGCTTATGTGTGGCCCAGGCCCGGGGGCTCCTGTCGGTGTACTAAAGTAGGGGCACTCCTTTGTACCCCTTACTTGTGCACGGGCAGTCAGAGCCGTGCCCACGGCCACGCTTAGCAGGGCAGAGGGAGGAGTCAAAGCCGCGAGATGGTCAAAGCAATGCCAAGACAGAAACACGAAGAGCAAGGAGGCGAGGTGGGTTCCCCTGGCAAGACCCTTGCCGGGGTGACCTCCACAGCCCCGGCAAGGACCTTGTTGGGGCAGCTTGCCCAACGCCAGCGGAGCGCGCCACCCTCGAGCCCAAGGATCCCAACAACCGTGTTGGAACCAAGGCTCGGGAGGCACCTCCATGATGGCATGCAAATCTTTGTGAAGATCACAAACACTCAAAGTCAGATGAGGATTAGAAGACGACGAACCTCAGCGAGATCCTTGCCGAGGAAACCCGCAAGACCTCCGGCAAGATCCTTGCCGGGACGACCACGACGCCACGGCAAGACCCCTGCCGGAGCCCCGGCAAGGTCCTTATCGAGGACATCCGCGGGGCCGCAGCCAGGCCCACGCCCACCAAGTTTCCACCACCGCTCCCATGCAGCTGCCGCGTGTCGATGTGAGGCTTCCAAGCCAACTCAGCGAGCGCCTACGTGGTGACATGCAAATCTTCGTGAAGGCCCTACTACCGCGCCACCTCAGCAGCTTGCCAGCCTACATGGCGCTGACTGCCTCGCTGGCCCGGGCGCGTGTCGAAGTAGGGCGAAGCGGTGGTAAAGTGAGGAGGACACCTAAGGGGCGCATTAAATGCGTCTTGTCCCGCAACGGCTAAGCGATAAGCTTAGCCACTGTACTCCAACGCCACCTCCTGTGTGCCACTGTGGCGATCCCCTTGACTATAAAAGGAGGCCCGAGGTATCCAGGAGAAGGATTCGGACCCTTGGAAAAGTTACGCTCATCGTGGCTAGTGTCGTGGTACTAAGACTCATAGTAGAATAGGGGGGTAGGTATGGAGAGGCAAGATCCTAGCTATGGCGAAGTTGAAAACACGAGTTTTACGAGTTCAGGCCCTTCTCGGAAGAAGTAACAGCCCTACGTCTCGGAGACTAGAGGCGGTCGACTGGATTATGTATGTGTGTGTTTACAGGGGTGCGAACCCTTGTGCCCGTGGAGGGGGGTGGCTTATATAGAGTGCGCCAGGACCCCAGCCAGCCCACGTTACAAAGGGTTTAAGGTACATCAAGAGGGAGCGTTACTGGTAACGCTAGTAACAATGAGACATAATGACCATTAAAGCTATGATGTAATGTCCGACCGTTGCAGTGCAGAGTGGCTTTAGATCTTCTGGCGGTCGAGTGACAGTCTCCATGGTCGAGTGACTTCAAGTCTTCCGAGTGGAATGCTTCATGGTCGAGTGGATGATGACTCCTCTTCGAAGGCTTCTGGTTTTAGGGTGATGTCCTAGGGGAGGGTGTCTAGGTCAGGCCTATGACCCTATCCTAGGTACATAACTTCATCATGAGCCCCCGAATGGTTCAGGGTTCGAGTGGAGGAGTTGATAATCTCTCTGATTCAACTTTTGCGCTTCAGAAACGTCTTGTCCAGGGATCAAATGAACAATCATGATGAATTCAACTTCTTGTTCAGTCGCCTTGATCCATTCTTGGTTTTGTCGAGTGAACTTTCATTGTTAAGCTTCGAGTGTTGATATGGAAAAAATCTTCCGTCTGATGGGTTGTTCTGCTGTCTGCGGATTTCGCGGGATTCGAATTTCGGGAAGCGCGCCGGGCGGAGGAGGCCGCAGTAATCGGGATGGATTAGGCAGGGCCGCCTTGATCTTCGTGCCGCCTTTTTTGCCACATATCGCGTGCGCGACTGTTGCGGGATTTGATCGGATCGCCTGGGCCCATGAGTCAGCCACTCAGAAGTGACCTCATATAAGGCGTCGGACGAGGGTTTTCGCACAGTGCGTTCCCATTCTTCCCCTTCCTCCTCCGCCTTCTCCACCGCATCTGCCTCTGCTCTTGGCGTCGTCGCTTCGTTTGAACCCGGTCTGCTACAATGGGGAAGGAGAAGACAGTGGCGTTGGAGCGCGTGAAGAAAGTGACGACGAAGGCGAAGGGGAAGAAGACCAGCCGGGGCGGATCTTCGTCGAGGTCCGGCCTGCCGCCCGGCTGGATCCAGGACAACTGGATTCGCTCGGTGATCCGGCAAGATGACATCAATGATCTGGTCGAGGGGGGACTGATCCCCCACAAATCGGCGCGACTTCCGGGGGAGGAGACCGAGCCGCGACCGCAGGAGGGTGAGTGCGTTCTCCTCGCTACTCACGTCGACCGCGGGTTTTCTTTGCCTCCCCATCCTTTCTTTTGAGGTTTCTTGAACTTCTTTGGGGCGCAACTCCACCACTTTTCCCCAAACACCATCGTGTATCTTGCTGCTTTCGTGTCCATGTGCGAGAACTTCCTGGGTTGTCGACCACACTGGGTCTCTTCAAGCACATATTCACGTATCATTCTCAGTCGGTCAAGAAGGCCAACCCGAGTGACGAGAGGACGCATGTGATCCAGATGTGCAGGGGTCTTGGAATTCAGATGAGGGGTAAAAGCTCTTTCCCGGTCATGATCCTTCCCGAGTCGGTCTGAGGGTGGCAGTCGACCTGGTTCTACTGCAAGGACCAGCCGACTCCGGGACAGTCGACTGGACTTCCCCCCTATTCAATGGCCCGAGTGGAGAAGCCCTCTGGCTTGAAAGTGACCCCAGAGGAGAAGGCACAGGTGAAGGTGCTGGTCGAGCGAGTAGTTCAACTTGTCCGTGATGGGGTAACCGGCATGGATCTGTTGGAGGTCTTCCTCAGGCGATGCATTCAACCGCTTCAAGCCCGTGACCATCCGATGCGGATGTATTCGGGCACTGACGACACCACTCGGATCCATCCAGAGGAAGTCGATGAAGCTATGTTGGAGGGGTGGCTGAGGGGTATTACTGGCAACAAAGATAACCCTAGGGGATCCAGGAGGATCCCTCCACTCAACAACACGTACGAAACAGACAAGGTACAACTCCAAATGGTCAAGTGTCTTCTTGATTTATCAAGTAACTGTTTGCTGTCACCCGACTGATTTCTGTCTTGATTGTTGTCTTCCAGGCCCTGACTGAGATGTACTCGATGCCCAACGGGGAGCAGGAGCAGGATCCAGAGGGGGAGGCGAGCGGAGGCGAGAGCGGCGAGTGGCATTCTGATGGTGAAGAGGACGAGGATAGCGACGACCCGAGCGATGAAGAAGAGGTCGACTCTCCTCCCCGTAGGGAAAGGCGATCCAAGCTCACTCACGATCCAGCAAGCGTCCGCGGCAAAGCGACCGCACAAACCAGGCAGTCATCAAAGCGCCCTCGGACGTCCTTTCCAGCGCCGACTGAAAAGGCACCGAAGCAACCGAAAGCTGCGCCGTCCAAACCGCCGAAAGCCTTGCCCAAGATAAAAGTGGCCATCCCCATTGCTTCCGGGTATTAGTTGGACTTGATTTCTTGGTTCAGTATGAATTTGGATTTGAGTCGACTCATTTCAACAGACATGACCAACTGAATTCTGGAATTTGCAGTGCTGCTACCTCTGGGACTTCTGCTTACAAGAATGAGGATGAGGAAATGGAGGATGCAGTCACCTCTAGCACGGGTTCCATTCTCATAATCTTGTCTTTATTTTCTCGACCGTTTCGTTGGTTGACTGAATTCTGGTGGTCGATCTTTTTCGCAGCTCTTCCCAATGTCATTGACCTTCCAGATGACGATGAAGATGTGCCGCTGAGACCCAGGAAAAGAGGAAGCAGGAAGACGTCAGCCGACAAGATGCCTTTGTCGACACCGGTGATAGAACCGGTGATCCAGGAAGCTGGCGACATCAATCGGACTGCTGTAACTTTCGCCATACCGCTGACGAGTGCTCAACCTTCAGCATCGACTGCTCAGACTCCAGCCGACCCACCTTCACTCTTTACTGCACATCTCGTCCCAGAGGACCAAGTGGGTGCTGCCAAGGAAGCTATACGCCAGGCGGGCATCATGATGGAGCAGATGAAGGTGGTCCGGGAAGCAAGCCAAGCCGCTTATGACGCCAGCTCAGCGCTTCAGAGCAACGTCCAGGTTGGTCGATCACTGACTGACTCTTTAACTTGTCGCTTATTCTGTTAGGATATGCTACATGAAAACTTTCTTCGGCGAATCTTTTCATCTGCCTGTGCTTCGCATTGCTACACCCACTGGGTGTTTTGACTTGCCACTGAATAAACTTGTATCTTGAGTCGACTAGGTTGTGTCTATTGAGTCTTTGAACCAGTGGGGGCACACTGAGTGCACCCACTGGGTGTAGTCCCCGAGACCATAGTTGACTGCGGGCAGTCGACTGTGGTCTTAGAATAGGAATTTCTTCATTCGGCCTGGGCGGACCATGCCGAGTGGAACCGGAACCAGTGGGGGCACGCTAAGTGCACCCACTGGGTGTAGTCCCCGAACTGCGGGCAGTCGACCATGGCCTGAGAACAACTTTTTTTTACACTCGGCCTGGGCAGACCATGCCGAGTGGAAACCGAACCATTGGGGGCACGCTAAGTGCACCCACTGGGTGTAGTCCCCGAGACTACTGTTGGATGTTTGATTCGGCAGTAGTCTTAGAACCTGCTGAATTTAACAGTCTATTATTCTGAAGTAACTAATTATTCCACCTGTCGATTGACTGTCTTTTGATTATAGAAATCCTGTGAACTTGGAGCTCGTTTTGCTGACCTAGAGAAGAATTAGATTCAACTCAACCTCGATCTGGAGCTGGCCAAGACAAACTTGCAGAAGGCCAAGGATGAAGCCACTGGTATGGGAATCTGGTCGACTGATTTGCTTCTAAACCGAATGTTATTTGCTTTTCGTGAATCCGAGCATTTTTTTCTTGCAGAGACTCTGAACCAGGCTCTCGCGCAGAAGGATCAGGACCTCGCAGCCGCACAGAAAGCAGCTATTGAGAAAACTGCTCTCGCTGAACAGAAACTGGCTTCAGTCGGCAAGCTGGAGGAGGAGAATGCTAAGCTGAAAGTTTCTCTTGATGAAGCCAACAAGGAGGCGACTCGTCTGAAGAAGGACAATAAGAACCTGACTGAAAAAATGGAAGGCATTGCTCACAAATGGGACGATCTGGAGAACTATCTGGGAGGGCTTGCCAAGAAGCTGTACATCATGCTTGAAGGTACTTTCCTTTGTCCGACTGACTTGTTGCTGTCGACTAAATATATAACCATTGACTCATCGATGTACTGTGTGTGCAGAATTCTGTCAGAACTTCGAGGAAGAGACCAGTCGACTTGAGACAAACTTGGATCCAATCAACTCTCCTGTTAAAGACGAAGGTGCTATGGACGTGTTCCGACTGGAATCTCGTGTCGCTGGAGCTGTTGACTATTTAGCTCGACTGAAAGTCGCAGTGTCGCGAATTGACACAGCACTCTGGCCAGGGGCAACACTCCAGAATGACCTCGAGTCTCTGATGACTCGACTCAATGAGGTTCCCGGTCGAGTGCCAGAATGGAAGAAGTCTTCTGCTCGGTGCGGTGCGGATGTGGTAATGTCCTTGGTTCGTGTCCACTGCAAGGAAGCGCGAGAAGAGAAGCTGGCGACGATCAAGGTTGCCAACACCAAGAGGCACGACTTTCAATCTTTCATGGAAACCTTTATCGCTACTGCCACTCAGATTGCTGACGGAATCGATCTGGACGAGTTCGTCGAGCCCGCTAGCCCTCCTCCTACGGAGTGAACAAACTTTTATGCCTCACCTTAAATTTGCCTCGGAATGCCGAGTGATTTTGTAACCGTTAAACTCCTTCGGGCTGGATGCCCGAGTACTTTAATCTGCAGCCTGGAACCTTAGGATTTATCTGAACTTGGTTTATCTCTGAATATGCTTGTGTTTGCCTTCGAGTGGAACCTATTCTTCACTCAGAATAATCTTTGTGCTTGAGATGCAGCTTCCGAAGAGAAGGTCATAGTCGACCTGTACCTCGTCATCCTTGCGGATAGGGATGGAGCACCACTGTACTTGTGCCACAGCTCCAAGGAGTAGGTGGCAGTCGACCTGCACCTCATCGTCCCTGCGGATAAGGATGGAGTGCATGTTGTACTTGTGCCACAGCTCTGAGGAGTAGGTGGCAGTCGACCTGCACCTCGTCGTCCTTACGGATAGGGAGGGAGTGTACGTTATACTTGTGCCGCAGCTCCGTGGAGTAGGTGCCAGTCGACCTGCACCTCATCGTCCCTACGGATAGGGATGGAGCACACGTTATACTTGTGCTGCAGCTCTGAAGAGGAGGTGACAGTCGACCTGCACTTCGTCGTCCTTGCGGATTGGGAAGTGTTTCAAACTTAGGCGAGTACTAGACTGCAGTTAAGCCCCCGAGTGAGAGGGTTGCTCACCACTCGGTAGGATTTTTTTAAAACTTAGGCGAGTACTGGACTGCAGCTAAGCCCCCCGAGTGAGAGGGTTGCTCACCACTCGGTAGGATCTTTAAAACTTACGCAAGTACTGGACTGCAGCTAAGCCCCCGAGTGAGACGGTTGCTCACCACTCGGTAGGATTTTTAAAACTTAGGCGAGTACTGGACTGCAGCTAAGCCCCCGAGTGAGAGGCTTGCTCACCACTCGGTAG
>NC_057802.1:368972390-369022893 GCF_018294505.1 Triticum aestivum
TTCAAACTTAGGCGAGTATTGGACTGCAGCTAAGCCCCCGAGTGGGAGGGTTGCTTTCCACTCGGTGGGATTTTTTAAAACTTAGGCGAGTACTGGACTGCAGCTAAGCCCCCGAGTGAGAGGCTTGCTCGCCACTCGACAGGATTTTTTCAAACTTACGCGAGTACTGGACTACAGCTAAGCCCCCGAGTGAGAGGCTTGCTCGCCACTCGATAGGATTTTTTCAAACTTACGCGAGTACTGGACTACAGCTAAGCCCCCGAGTGAGAGGCTTGCTCACCACTCGGTAGGATTTTTTCAAACTTAGGCGAGTACTGGACTGCAGCTAAGCCCCCGAGTGAGAGGCTTGCTCACCACTCGGTAGGATTTTTTCAAACTTAGGCGAAACGGACTCGCGGCTAAGTCACCCACTTGGGGATTTCAGACACAAATATAAGTAACGACAATCATTTTTAGAAGACTGTAAAGCTCTTGTCTTTGATAAACAAACTACAAAGGTATTCCTTATTACATCTCAATAGACTGAGTGCTTAAGTATAAAAGGGGCGGAGCACCTCCGCATTCCAAGCGCGCGGCTCGTCTTTCTTGTGCTCGACATTGTAAAGGTGGTACGCTCCGTTGTGGACTACTCTGGTGACAATGAAGGGGCCTTCCTAGGCAGGAGCAAGCTTGTGTGGTTTCTGCTGATCCACTCGGAGAACCAAGTCTTCCTCTTGAAATGCCCGACCCCTCACGTTTCTGGCGTGGAATCGACGCAGGTCTTGCTGATAGATGGTCGATCGGATCAGGGCCATCTCTCTTTCCTCTTCCAGGAGATCAACTGCATCTTGCCTTGCCTGTTATGCTTCATCTTCTGAGAAAAGCTCGACTCGGGGTGCATTGTGGAGCAAGTCACTCGGAAGTACAGCTTCGGCTCCATAAACCAAGAAGAATGGAGTTCGGCCAGTCGACCGATTGGGAGTTGTCCTCAGTCCCCACAGTACTGATGGAAGTTCATCAACCCAGGCTCCTGCTGCGTGCTTGAGATCACGCATTAGTCGGGGTTTCAACCCTTTGAGAATCAATCCGTTTGCTCTCTCAGCCTGTCCATTCGACTGGGGGTGGGCGACTGAAGCATAATCGACTCGAGTGCCTTGGGAAGCGCAGAAGGCTCTGAAGTCATCAGAATCGAAGTTCGACCCATTGTCAGTGATGATGTTGTGCGGAACACCATATCTGAAAGTTAACTCTCTGATGAAACTGACAGCAGTACTGGCTTCAAGATTTTTGATAGGCTTGGCTTCAATCCATTGGGTGAACTTGTCGACTGCCACGAGTACATGAGTGAAGCCACTTCTACTAGTCCTCAGAGGTCCAACCATATCCAATCCCCAGACAGCAAAATGCCAGACGAGTGGAATGGTCTTCAGGGCTGATGTGGGCTTGTGAGACATGTTGGAATAGAACTGGCAACCTTCGCACTTGTCGACTATTTCTTTTGCCATTTCATTTGCTCGTGGCCAATAAAATCCCGCTCGGCATGCTTTGGCCACAATAGTCTGAGAGGACGCATGATGACCACAGGTGCCCGAGTGGATGTCGTTGAGGATCACTCGACCTTCTTCTGGTGTTATGCATTTCTAGCAAACTCCAGTTATGCTTTCTCTGAACAACTGTCCTCTTATCACAGTAAAGGCTTTGGATCAACGGACGATATGTCGATCCTCTTCTTCATCCTCTGGAAGTTCCTTCCTAAGAATGTATGCAATGTACGGCACTGTCCAGTCGGGAGTGATGACCAAAACCTCCATGATCAAGTCGACCACGGCTGGGACTTCCACTTCAGTCGGATCAGTGGCACTCTTTGGTTGTGGGGGTTCTTTAGTGAAAGGATCTTCCTGAACTGAAGGCGTATGAATATGTTCCAAAAACACATTGCTAGGAATGGCCTCTCTCTTGGAACCTATCTTTGCCAAATCGGCAGCTGCTTGGTTTTTCAGTCGGGGTATATGATGGAGCTCTAACCCTTCAAACTTCTTTTCCAACTTTCTCACTGCATTACAGTAACCAGTCATAGCTGGGCTTCTGACATCCCACTCCTTCATCACTTGATTAACTACCAAATCTGGGTCGCTGTAGACCATGAGGGGACGGACACCGAGTGAAATGGTCATACGTAACCCATATAAGAGTGCTTCATATTCAGCTTCATTATTGCCGGAATCAAAGTGAATCTAGAGAACATATCTGAGCTTGTCTCCTCGGGGGGATACCAGTACTACCCCAGCACCAGAACCATTCATCATCTTAGATCCATCAAAGAACATGGTCCAATGCTCTGATTGAATTTGAATCGGGAGTTGCTGTTCGATCCACTCGGCGAGGAAATGTGCGATTGCTTGGGACTTGATAGCTTTCTTTGCCTCGAACTTGATATCCAATGGAAGGAGTTCAATCGCCCATTTTTCCACTCGACCAGTTGCATATCTATTGTTCAGAATCTCAGACAATGGTGCGTAGCTGATGACTGTAATGGAATGATCTGAAAAATAGTGAGCAACCTTCTTCGTGGTCATGTAAATTCCGTAAACAAGCTTCTGATAATGTGGATATCTCTGCTTGGACGGACTCAATACTTCCGAAACATAATATACTGGGTGCTGAACTTTATATGCTTATCCTTCTTCTTCCCGCTCGACCATGAGCACTGTACTGACAACTTGTCCAGTGGCTGCAATATAAAGCAGTAAAGGCTCTTTGCTGATTGGGGCAGCAAGCACCGGCTGGGTGGAAAGCAGGGCTTTGAGCTCTGCAAACGCTGCATCAGCTTCATCAGTCCACTCGAACTTGTCAGATTTCTTCATCAGTCGGTAAAGAGGCAAGGCCTTTTCACCGAGACGAGAGATGAATCGACTCAAGGCGGCCAAACAACCAGTAAGCTTCTTGACATCGTGCACACGCACAGGGCGTTTCATCCGAAGTATGGCACCAACTTTCTCTGGGTTTGCGTTGATTCCTCGTTCAGAAATGAGGAAACCGAGTAACTTTCCACCAGGAACTCTAAATGTGCACTTTGATGGATTCAGCTTGATATCGTACCTTCTCAGATTGGCAAAGGTTTCAGAGAGGTCAGTCAGCAGGTTGGAACCTTTGCGCGACTTGACCACAATGTCATCCATGTATGCTTCCACATTCCGACTGATTGGAATGAGCAGACACTTCTGAATCATCCTCATAAATGTGGCTCCGGCATTTTTGAGGCCGAATGGCATGGTGACATAACAGAAGCACCCGAATGGAGTGATAAAAGCTATTTTTATCTCGTCCGGCCCATACAGTCAGATCTGATGGTACCCGGAATAGGCGTCCAGAAAAGCCAGACGCTCACACCCCGCAGTCGAGTCGACAATTTGGTCGATGCGAGGGAGAGGAAAATGATCTTTCGGGCAGGCCCGATTGATGTGCTTGAAGTCAATGCACGTGCGAAGTGAGTCGTCCTTTTTGGGAACCATAACAACATTGGCGAGCCACTCGGAGTGGTAAATCTCTCGGATGAACTCAGCTGCCAGGAGCCGAGCCACTTCTTCACCAATTTCTTTTCTCTTCTGCACGGTGGACCGCCGAAGATGTTCCTTGACAGGTTTCACTTTCGGGTCGACTCGCTAACGATGCTCAGCCAGTCCCCTGGGTACAACCGGCATGTCAGAAGGTTTCCATGTTCTCACGGAAGAACTGGATGAGCGCTTCTTCCTATTTGCTGTCGAGTGATTTTGAGATATGAGTAGGAGCAGCGTCAGGATCGGTCGGGTGAATCTGAATCGGCTTTGTTTCACCGGACGACTAAAATGCAGAACCTGTGGCAGGTTTCTTGGAGCGTAGCAAATCACTCGGATCTGCATTCTTCCTGTATTCTTGCATTTCGACTGCTTCCATTTGTGCATCGGCGATTTTTGAGCCCTTCTGGAAGCACTCTTCTGCCTTCTGCCGATTGCCAGTGATAGTGATCACTCCTTTGGGACCAGGCATTTTCAACTTGAGGTACACGTAACATGGTCGAGCCATGAAACGTGCATAGGCAGGCCTACCCAGAATAGCATGATAAGCACTGTGGAAATCCACTACTTCAAATGTCAACTTTTCTTTGCGGTAATTCTTGGAATCAGCGAAAACCACATCAAGGGCAATCTGGCCGGGTGATTCAGCCTTCTTGCCAGGTATGACGCCATGGAAACTCATATTGCTTTCGCTAAGCTTGGACATCGGAATGCCCATGCCCTTCAAGGTCTCAGCATACAGCATATTCAGGCCACTACCACCATCCATCAACACTTTAGTCATTCGAGTGCCTTCAACAACTGGGTCGACCACCAGCGCTTACCTCCCGGGGGTGGCTATACGTGCCGGATGGTCAGACTGGTCGAACGTGATGGCAGTCTGGGACCACTTCAAATAACTTGGTGTTGCCGGAGCAACCATGTTCACCTCTCTGTTGATAACTTTCAGTCGACTTTGCTTTCAACATCAGCAAAAATCATCAGAGTGGAATTGACGTTGGGAAAACCATCATCATCTTCTTCCCTATCCTCACCCTTGTCCGACTCTTTTTCCTTCTCCTTGGGTTGTTTCTCTCGGAACTATTGGATCAGGAGCCGACACTGTCGAGTGGTGTGTTTAGGGTAAATGAGATTACCCTCTTCATCTTTTTTGGTGTGAATGTGGCATGGTAAATCCAACACATCATTTCCATCTTGATCTTTCACCTTCTTGGGGTTCCAGGGCCCTTTGGGCTTCCCCCTTGAACTTTCCTTGAGCCACAACTAAAGCGTCACCAGGAGCAGTTGGCTCGGCCTTGCGCTTCTGCTTCCGATTGGAATTCCCTCCTCCGGTTTCCTGGGCGACTGTTTTGTGCTTGCCACTCCGAAGTCGGTCTTCCTCTTCACCATTAGCATACTTGGTGGCGATCTCCATCATCCGACTCAGGGACATATCCCCAGTCTGGTCGAACTTCAGGTTTAATTCTCGATACTTAACACCCTCCTTGAAGGCACACACTGCTTGATGATCTGACACATTCTCCACTGTGTGGTGCAACGTGATCCATCTCTGGATATAATCTCTCAAGGTCTCATTCGGTTTCTGCACATAGGATTGCAACTCTGTTAGCCCTGCTGGCCGTTTGCATGTACCTTCAAAGGTTCTAGCGAACACTCGGGCAAGTTCCTCCCAACTACATATGCTGCCAGGTGCTAACTGATTCAACCACGCTCTGGCCGAGCCTTCCAACATCAGAGGAAGGTGCTTCATGGCCACTTCATCATTGCCGCCACCGATCTGAACAGCCACTCGGTAGTCCTCGAGCAAAGTGTCAGGCTTGGACTCACAAGTGAACTTGCTGACTCCAGTCGCCAACCTGAAGTTGGGAGGAATCACTGCTGCCCTGATGGCTCTGCTAAAGCACTCTGGACCTGAAACATGCACTCTGGACCTGAAACATGCACTCTGCTGCCAGTCAGATAATCTCTGTCATGGCCTTCTCTATGCGCTCTGTTCCTGTCAACCAGACCTTGAACGAGAATAGATCTCGCATCAAAGCCCCGCTCTCTAGGGTCGACTGGAATTCTTCGTCCACCACTGTGAGGGCGTCTGTCATCGTGCTGCCGAGGCACACATGACCCACTCCTCGGGGGAGGCGTGGGCACTCGACGACGGTCATCGTGGTCGAGTCGGTGATCATATTGCTCACGGTTTCTGTACTGATCTCGTCGGTCTCCACATCCCTCATGCCTCAGAGGCGATCTTGGGCTGTGAGCCAACTGAACTGTGTCTGCCATCATAGATCTGCTATGGATCCTATTTCGCGACTGAGATACTGTTGTGTTATGTTCTCCCACTGCCCGGAGTAAAGCCTGGATCTGCATCAAACCTCTGCCAGCTTCTGACTGGGAAGGCTGAATCGACTCTGCTATTCGGGCTGCAGCTGTGAGATTCTGAACTGGAGTTTGGTATACCTAAGTTGGAGGCGAAAAAAGCTGTCGTCGACTGGACTCCGGAATCCGCTGCCGAGCATGCTCGTCGAGTGCGTGCTGGAGGTTCTCCAGTCGAGTGCGCTCAGCCAAGTTGGCCAAGCGCACCTCCTCCAAGACCCGGGCCTCGACGATAGGAGTGTGAAGGGCATCCATAATGCGGCGGCGGAGCTCTTCCCTCTGCTGCGAAGAAAGAGGCTCGGGACGGTACTCCTCGTGAGCACGCGACGGATCGCCACCGCCATCACCGCCGTCGTCGTGGGGGAAGCCAGGAGGACTGCATGGTCCACTGACCATCAAGACTTCTGCCGCGGGATCACTACTTTCGCACTCGAATGCGGTCTCGACGGGCTCAATTGCCGCGACTTGTGGGGTGGCCGACTGGCGGGCCACCGCGTGCCTCACCCACCGCTGGAGCCGCGACCGACCGGAACGCTTGCGCCAGTGAACAGCGGGGAGC
The DNA here is from genome assembly GCF_018294505.1 of Triticum aestivum. Classification (NCBI taxonomy): domain Eukaryota; kingdom Viridiplantae; phylum Streptophyta; class Magnoliopsida; order Poales; family Poaceae; genus Triticum; species Triticum aestivum. The sequence continues at coordinate 368,978,853 of NC_057802.1, forward strand.
GAGGATACCACAGGAGCCGACCGATATTGGGTCGACGGCTGCCGAAGAAGGACGCCATGGACACACGCGCGAAAGTGCGTCGCCCCGCGGACGGGGAGCGCCTCCACGTCGAGTGGAGCCTCTTGGAGCTAGGCGAAGTCATCGGTGACGAAAACGAGCGCGCCGAGATGGATCTCGCGGCCCTCAGCCATTCCTCTGCCGGAAACCATGACATTGGGAATCGGAAAAAATTGCAACCTCACCAAAAAGTCACTAAGACACCTGCCCCACGGTGGGCGCCAACTGTCGTGGTACTAAGACTGACAGTAGAATAGGAGGGTAGGTATGGAGAGGCAAGCTCCTAGCTATGGCGAAGTTGTACACACGAGTTTTACGAGTTCAGGCCCTTCTCTGAAGAAGTAACAGCCCTACGTCTCGGAGCCCGGAGGCGGTCAACTGGATTATGTATGTGTGTGTTTACAGGGGTGCGAACCCTTGTGCCCGTGGAGGGGGGTGGCTTATATAGAGTGCGCCAGGACCCCAGCCAGCCCACGTTACAAGGGGTTTAAGGTACATCAAGAGGAGGGCGTTACTGGTAACGCTAGTAATAAAGATACATAATGACCATTAAAGCTATGATGTAATGACCGACCGTTGCAGTGCGGAGTGGATTTAGATCTTCTGGCGGTCGAGTGATAGTCTCCATGGTCGAGTGACTTCAAGTCTTCCGAGTGGAATGCTTCATGGTCAAGTGGATGATGAATCCTCTTCGAAGGCTTCTGGGTTTAGGGTGATGTCCTAGGGAAGGGTGTCTAGGTCAGGCCTATGACCCTACCCTAGGTACATAACTTCATCAGCTAGCTCAAGAACTCTAAGAACACTCAAATATACACATCAAAGCAGGAATAGAGTATTATGTGCCCTTGCAGACCGAACCTGGGTAAAAGACCCGTGTGCTTGTACTGAGTGCTGATCCCGCACTCCTCACGACCCCGTGCCCCGCAACCGTAGTAGGGATCACCATGATCCCGTAGGTGTCGTTCCCACCGACACTGTGCGACAAGCGCGCAGAAGAGGCTCGTGGTTGCCAGGCGGAGGAGGAGAGGATGAAGGCTCGGGAGGATGCCATCAAGGGTCACGACGCCAAGCTAGCGCAGTCGGCAAAGGCGCAGGCCGCCGAGCGTGGCTGGCTGGAAAAGCTGGAGCAGAAAGTGAAGGTGGAGAAGGCCGAACTTGACAGCAAGGTGAAGGTCCTGGCTGAAGATCGCACGACCTTCACGCTCCTCGAGGAGAGATCCCGCGTGGCGCTGAAGGTACTCTACGAGAAGGGCTTGGAGAGGCCGCTGACCATCGACGAGGACGGCCCCGCCCAGCTGCTTCCCTACCTGGTCGAGGCGCTTGAGGAAGTTGTGAGCGGCATCGGCCCCATGGCGGAGATGGAAGCTTGCGTCCTCTCTTCAGCTACGTTGACGCGCGTCTTCAGCCACCTCTATCTTCGCGATTCAGCTGCCTGCGTTGACGAGCTTCTGGAACCTGTGGACGACAAGCACTGTGCAACCGCTGCCGCTGCCGTGAGGGGTCAGGTGGATGCGTTGCTGAAGAAGTTCCGCGCCTTTGCTCCTGCACCCTCGACAGGCAGTGCTACCGATCCCATAGACTCGGCTGGTGGTACAGGTGAAGGCGACGCCATCAAGGAAGGGGCGTCCCTGGCGGGCGACAGCGGCGTCCAAGGGTGACTTAGTTACGGCTTCTTCCCTGCTTAATTCCTGCAATGTGCACCGTGCCTCGTGGAGGCGATTAAACTTGCGTCTGATATTGTGAAGACAATTATGGCTTGTAATATTTCCTTCGAGATTTTGCGGTTTCCTTCCTATTTGCTTTGTGTTCTGCGTCGGCAGAGCCCGGCCCCGTGCATACCTCAGCTGCCATTGGCCCCGACCGGATCACCAGGACGGGACCAAGGATTGAGGGGCTACGTGACCAGTTAGGCTCCTGAGTCGCGATGCTCAGGGGTCCCCCTTGACGCGCAAACAACTTATAGGAAGGGAACGCAGGGGTGGGTGTAGTGTTCTACGTCAGCAGAGCCCGGCCCCGCGCATACCTCAGCCGTCGTTGGCCCCGACCGGATCACCAGGACAGGACCAGGGTGTGAGGGCCTACGTGACCAGTTAGGCTCCTGAGTCACTATGCTCAAGAGTCCCCCTTGACGTTCAAACGACCTTCATACCTTGGCTCCGCTCGGGAGGGCACGCGACAACCAGGTCCGGAGGATCTGGCTGGGTGGCGTACGCTTGGGCGTGACCCGAGTGCAGCCCCCATGCCCAGCCCCCTCGCGCGGCGCTCCCGAGGGGAGGTGTTGCGATGAGGCCGGACACTGAACTCTGGGGCTCCCTGAGCTTAATACGGCCGTGGGGCCACCCTCAGTTGTTTATCACTAGCGCGGAGCATAGCGCTTCCGTACTTGCACGAGCATAGCCACTCCTCGACAGTGTCGTCAGCGAGCGCGGAGCATGGTGCTTCCACTAGTGCGTGGGAGGGGGACTCCCTGCTGTGGAGAGCCCCCGGGCGTGTACAGCCCCGCACTGACACGTGGCTTGCACGACAGGGCTAGACGAGGTGTGTCTGGGCACTCGTGAGCCAGCGCGGGACTCACGAGGCCCTACCTCAAGGCGGGTTGCGCCTGGTCTTGGGTCTTGATAGCTATGGTGTTCCTGCGAGATGGTTAGGTATAAATGCTCCACATCCTCAGGTCCTGGCCCTCGAGCGAGCTCAGCCGCCGCTGGTATGCCAGGTCGCGATGTCGTGGTCAAGGCCAGGGGGTGAGGGCTGGAGAGCCAGTAAGAGCTCCCGAGTCACGATGCTCAGGAGCCCCCCTTTTAACGCGCAAGCGAATTGCATGGAAGAAGAGGGAGCCCGTGGTGGGTGACAATCAAGCAGGTGATAATCACAGGTGGGTTAGCCATGAAAAGCAGATTAGCTAAGGCAAGTAAGTGCAGGATGGATACATGCCACTGGGTCGGACCCAAGCGGCTTGGGGATGATGCAGCCCGAGGGGCGCCCCCAGCAAGGTAAGCTAAAGACATGAAAAGAGATACATGCCGCAGGGACGGACCCACATGGCCTGGGAATGATGCAGCCCTGAGGGCGCTCCCAGCTGAAATGAACTTGGTAGATGTCACCTGGTTCCGTTGTAGAGGGGTGTTGGGGCAGCTGAAGATGCGCGGTGAAGGGGTCGATCCTCACGAGCCACCGGGGCCCTGAGCCTCAGGAGGCTCTGGGGGTCCAGGCGGTTCCTTGAAGACCGTCTCCATCTCCATCAGGACTGCGTGGTGCTTGGCCTCCTGAGCCGCCAGGACACCCCGCAGATTGCGCTGGAAGGTAGACGCCACGCTCGGCAGGCCGAAAGGCATGCGAACGTAGCTGTGCGGCGGACCCTCACAACGTCCCATGCTTGAAGGCCAGAAGAGCTCCTGAGTCGCGGCTTGGTTGAGCCCTGGGATGTCGACGCAGACGCGCAACCCACCATCCTCGCCTGGATGGGGAGCCACACCAGGTGAGCGGCGATCGCCGTGTATGGCCCTTGCTTCCTGAAGCTCCTGAGTGGTCTTGGCAATGAACTACCGAGCGTTGGGCGCTCCTCGCCCTGTGTCTTCCTGAGGGAATCATGCTGCAAAGCACTCCTCCAAATGCTGCCCGAGCGCCTCCCTCGTGATGTTGATGAGGTCTGAGGCCCTCTAGAAGAGAGCCCCTGAGCCCCGCCTGAGGAGGGCGCCAGGCGCACCTTCCTATGCGATGGAGGGAGGCGCCCCAGGCGCGGGCGCTGATCCCGACGTGGCGCCGCTTGAGGCGCTGCTCCCCTGAGGCCCAGTGTGGAGTAGCTGCTTCTTCTTCTTGGGGATGGCCTCAGGAGGGTAATCTCCCTTGCTGTCCGGGTCCTCGATTGCCGCGGCTTGGAAGGCACGCTCGAGGGAGCACACCGCATCCCTCTCTTCGTAGGGGACCGTGATGATTCCGCCGCTTCCTGGCATCTTGAGGACGTTGTAACCGTGGTGGGTCACTGCCATGAACTTGGCCAGGGCCGGATATCCGAGGATGGCATTGTACGACAGGTGGCTGTGGGCGACGTCGAAGTCAATGAGCTCGGTGCGGAAGTTGTTGCACTGTCCGAAGGTGACTGGGAGGCGGACCTGCCCTATCGGGGTGGTGGAACCATCGGTAACTCCTAAGAAGGGCTTGGTAGGCTGAAGCAGATCGTATGGCACTTGAAGGTTGTCGAACATCTCAACGGACAGGACGTTAAGCACTGCGCCGCCGTTGATGAGGGTCTTGGTGACTTGCACGTTGCTGATGACGGGTGAGCAAAGCATCGGGAGAACGCCAGTGGTAGCCGCGCACTTGAGTTGATCTGCCGAACTGAAGGTGATGGCGCACTTGGACCACCTGAGCGGGCGTGTGGCCTCGAGCCTAGGGAGAACTGCATTCACCGCGCGAGCAAACTGCTTGAAGATACGCTGAGAGGCTGGGGCCTGAGCTCCACCCAAGATGCAAGCGATAGCACGTGGCTCCTGGAAGCCCCCAGCCCCCTCGTCCTGATGATGGTTGTCGTTCCTTCTTGGTGGCGGCGGCAGCGGAGGAAGGCCTGTGTTGCCCTTAGGGTGGTCCTCGCGAGGCTGATCCCTCCAGGTGCCCTCGCGAGGCTGGTCCTACCAACGATCCTCACGAGGCCGGTCACGCCACTCCTGGCGAGGGCCACGGTCGTCCCATCGTGCTCCTCCACGTCCTCCTCCTCGGCCGTAGCCCCGGTCGTTGCGCTCGGGGCGTCGACCGAAGCGTCCTTCTCGAATGGCCTTGAGCTCCTGACAATCGTTGGTGTTGTGGGTGTTGAGGTTGTGGAAGGCGCAGAACGATCGGCCGCCCTTGGAAGACTCCGGCTGGTCCCTGCCGCGCTTCGTATCTGGTTCCGCCACGAGCACGGCCACTCCCTTGTGCTTCACGTCCTTGGCCTTGGTCTTTTTTTCTTCCGGGTCGGCAGTTGGGAGCTCGAGGAGGGAAAGGCGCCCCTCCTCAGCTCTTGTGCACTTGGTTGACAGGTTGAACAGCTCCAGGGATGTGCACAACTCCTCGTGGATGGTGAGCTCCTCCTTCATCTTGACGTCGCGGACGCCATCAGAGAACGCTGAGATGATGTCCTCGTCCGTCACCTTGGGGATATTGAGGCGGACGCTATTGAAGCGTTGTATGTACTTCTACAGGGTCTCCCCTGGCTGCTGCTTGATGCGGCGCAGGTCACCCGCGGCCGGGGGGCAGTCGCGAGTGCCCTGGAAGTTGGCGATGAAGGGGCTGCGCATCTCGTCCCAGGAGGAGATCGAGCCGGGAGGCAGGTTCAGGAGCCACGAGCGAGCACCGTCCTTGAGCGCCATGGGGAACCAATTCGCCATGACTTTATCGTCGCCGTTGGGCGCCTCGATGCTTAGCTCGTAGAGCTGCAAGAACTCCGCGCGGTCGGGGGTCCCGTGGTAGCGAGGAGGTAGGTCCGGCTTGAACTTGCCCAGCCAGGCGACGCTACGCAGCTCGGGGGTGAAGGCGCGGCAGCCTGCTGTGGTCACCGGGGCCCTTCGCTGATGCAGAGCCTGCTCTTGATGATACCCGCGCACTACCGCCATAGGCAGCACACGGTCTTGCCATGGTGGTGCAGGGAGCACGGGAGCGTTCTCTTGAGGCCGAGGGATTTCTCGGCAGCTTCCTTCTTCTCACGCGGGCGCCGGACGCGGTGGGTCACGCCCGGGGGCCACGTGCCTTGGCGCCAGGGCGCCGTCTTGGGGCAGAGGTGGCGAAGGCGCTCCATGAGCCACGTCGCCCGCAACTGGCAAAGCGCGAGGCAACGAGAGGGACGGCGTGGGGGAGCCCCCTGCGGCGCTGACGAGCTCGCTGATGCGGGCGAGCTAGTCCTCGTAGAGGTCGTCACGGGGCGGTAACGCAGGAGCTCGCGCGCCATAAGCAGCGCGGCCTGCGAGGCCGTGGGAGCACGACGAGCGTGGGATGACGAGCCGACCGGGGTCAGCGACGGAGTGGTGGTGCGGCCGTCCCGCCGCACTGAGGGGTGTAGCGAGGATGCTTGCTGCTCGTTCCCCGCCGGGCCGGTGGCGGCGTTGGTGGTAGGCGACGGAGAACGATGGGGAGGTCCGCCGACAGGAGCCGTCTGAGCGATGCAGGCGGCGAGGGCGGCCCGGCGCTCTGCGCGGGCTCGGCGGGCGTCTGACATGGATGCGACAAAGCGATGGGACTCGGATCAGTGGAAGGAAGACCTCGGCGTACCCCTACCTGGCACGCCAAATTTTGGATTTAGGGTTCCGGCAAAACCCTTGAGGTTCGAATACTGGGGTGCGCACGAAGATTTCCCCCTACCGAACCACGCCGTCAACCTCGCTGTGATCTCTAAGCTAGCTCGACGAACTCACAACACAAGAGACACAAGGTTTATACTGGTTCGGGCCACCGATGTGGTGTAATACCCAACTCCAGTGTGGTGGTGGTGGTGGATTGCCTCTTGAGCTGATGATGAACAGTACAAGGGGAAGAACAGCCTCCTCAGGAGAGGTGTTCTTGTGCTTGGTGGATGTGAGGATGATCTGAATTCGTTCGATATCTCCCGCTCAAGCTAAGTTGCCTCCTGCGGTGGTGGCTAGTCCTATTTATAGAGGTCCTGGTCCTCTTCCCAAATATTGAGCGGGAAGGGATGCCACAACGGCCAATTTGAAAGGGGACAACTAGTACAAGCCATCCTGACTAAAGGTGGTCTTCGCCTGCCAAAGGCGCTGGTGGTGACGCCATCTTGGGCTCCACGGTGACCTCCGTCCTGCTAGTCTTGGTCTTGTTGCACCGATATGGAAACCTTTGCCTGATGCCTCGGTACTCCTCGCCTGCGCTTGCCTCCTTAGCACCAAAGAGGAAACGAGGACACTGTGCGCGCTGGCGCCCGCCTGGCCATGGTCGTCATGGCTTGCGTCACGGGAACCTCGCGAAGTACCCCTTGCCTTGATCTCTCCGCCCCCTCGCGAGCCTGCCTGGTGAGGCCGCTCCGGAGGAGGTCTCGTGTCGTCCGCCTCGCGAGGCTTGGCCCCTCGCGAGGGTCTTGAGTGTTGGCTGATGAAGACGGGCCGTACCGGGCCGCTGGTGGAGCCACGCCGTGGGCCGCAGGCAGGCAAGTCTGGGGACCCCCGTTCCTAGAACGCCGACAGTGCATTATCATGTTTTGATCCATACAGCGAGGTTAAGTTGTTTTTCATGCATGAAACAAGTACCAACGGATAGATTGGATTTTTCTGATCATTTTTCATATATAAATCTTTTACCTTTTCTGGATTTTCTGATTAATTAGAATTAAACTAATTCTGGAAAATGATTTACTACGTCAGGGTGATGTCGTCGAGTCAAAGGGTCAGCCCAAGTCTTACTGACCAGTGGGGCCCGCATGTCGGTGGCTAACTAAACTAACCTGGTTTAATTAGCATGAACCTAGGTTAATTAACCGGGCGGGCCCCACATGTCATAGACCCGGGGGAGGTCGAACCCCCTGGTCAACCGGGGCTAAACCACCGGCGTTTAGCCGCCAGTGGCAGCAGATGCGGCGTCGGGCTCGGGCTTGCTCCTCCGGCGTCCAAATGGACAGCTGAGAGCGGCTATGGGGAGCTGGAGCTCGCCCGCATCCAGCACAGCAGGCAGCAGTAGCTAGGGCGCCCGAAGCTAGTCGGAAACGAGCTCGGGGCGGCGGCTGGCGTTCGGGCTCGAGTGGGGATGCGGCTGCGGTGTGCGAGAGCGAGAATGGAGAGGGGGAGGAGGAGCAATAGCTCACAGCGGACGCGAGGAGCAGATCAGTGGGCTCGGGGATGGGCTGGAGATGAGCAGCGATCTCGGCGGCCGAGCGGGGAAGAAGTCGACGGGGACGGCGATGCAGGGCGAACGAGCGCTCGGGGCTCGGTCGAGGCGAAGGGGCAAATGACTTCGGAGATCGTGGCAGCACGGGGAGGCGAGGGGAGCACGGTGGGCGCGGCTATGGCGGCAACGAACTCGCGACTGCGTCGGCCATGGCAAAGAGAGGCGAGGGAGAGAGCCAGGGCAAAGTGAGAGGGCCAGCACAATTTGGACGGCACCGAGGAGAAGACTCGCGACGCCGCGCTGTCCCAGGGACGCAGGCAGGCAGCTGGTGGCGTGGTGATAACCCACAAGTGTAGGGGATCAATTGTAGCCTCTTTCGATAAGTAAGAGTGTCGAACCCAACGAGGAGCTAAAGGTAGAACAAATATTCCCTCAAGTTCTATCGACCATCGATATAACTCTACGCACGCTTAGCGTTCGCTTTACCTAGAACAAGTATGAAACTAGAAGAACTTTGTAGGTGTTGTTGGATAGGTTTGCAAGATAATAAAGAGCACGTAAATATAAAGTAGGAGCTGTTTAGATAAAGAAGCAATAAAGTAAATATAGCGAGTGTGGAAAAGTGGTGGTAGGAGTTGTGGAATTGTCCCTAAGCAATTGACTACTTTACTAGACCGATAGCAAGTTTTATGTGGGAGAGGCATAAGCGAACATACTTTCTCTTCTTGGATCATATGCACTTATGATTGGAACTCTAGCAAGAATCCGCAACTACTAAAGATCATTAAGGTAAAACCCAACCATAGCATTAACATATCAAGTCCCCTTTTATCCCATACGCCACAAACCCCTTACTCGGGTTTATGCTTCTGTCACTCAAGCAACCCACTATAAGCGAATCATGAACGTATTGCAACACCCTACAGTGGGAATCCCTCACGCTTGCGCGAAACGGAGGGCACAATAGGACAGCAACATAACCACAAGCAAATTAAACCAATCATAGCAATTCATCAACCACTGATAGGACAACGAAAATCTACTTAGACATCATAGGATGGCAACACATCATTGGATAATAATATGAAGCATAAAGCACCATGTTCAAGTAGAGGGTACAACGGGTTGCAGGAGAGTGGACCGCTGAATATAGATGGGGGAAGGTGATGGAGATGTTGGTGAAGATGGCGGAGGTGTTGGTGTAGATCGCGGTGATGATGATGGCCCCCAGCGGCGTTCCGGCGCCACCGGAAGCAAGGGGGAGAGAGCCCCCCTTCTTCTTCTTGCTTGACCTTCTCCCTATATGGGAGAAGGGTTTCCCCTCTGGTCCATGGTCTCCATGGCATGGGAGGGGTGAGAGCCCCTCCAAGATTGAATCTATCTCTCTGTCTCTCTCTGTTTCTGCGTCTTGGATTCTCCCCTTTCACCGTTTCTTATATATCCGGAGATCCGTAACTCCGATTGGATTGAAACCATCGCCCAGATTTTTCTCCGAAAATTAGCTTTCTTGCGGCCAAAGAAGAGCAGTAACTGCCTTACGGGGTGCCCACGAGGGTCAGGGGCGCGCCACCTGCCTCGTGGCCCCCTCGGGCACCGTCTCGCGTTGATTCTTCTTCCAGAAAATCATAAATATTCCAAAAATATTCTCCGTCCGTTTTTATCCCGTTTGAACTCCGTTTGATATGGGATTTGTGCGAAACATAAAACCTGCAACAAACTAGAACTGGCGCTGGGCATTGGATCAATATGTTAGTCCGAAAAATAATATAAAAAGTTGCCAAAAGTATAAGAAAGTTGAATAATATTGGCATGGAACAATCAAAAATTATAGATACGACAGAGACGTATCAGCATCCCCAAGCTTAACTCCTGCTCGTCCTCGAGTAGGTAAATGATAAAAATATAAGTTTTGATGTGGAGTGCTACCTAGCATAATCTTGATCATGTAATCTAATCATGGCATGAATATTAAGACACGAGTGATTCAAGGCAATAGTCTATCATTTGACATAAAAACAATAATACTTCGAGCATACTAATAAAGCAATCATGTCTTTTCAAAAAAACATGGCCAAAGAAAGTTATCCCTACAAAATCATATAGTTTGGCTATGATCCATCTTCACCACACAAAATATTCAAATCATGCACAACCCTGATGACAAGCCAAGCAATTGGTTCATACTTTTTAACGCGCTTCAGCTTTTTCAACCCTCACGCAATACATGAGCGCAAGCCATGGATATAGCACTATAGGTGGAATAGAATATGATGATGGGGGTTATGTGGAGAAGACAAAAAAGGAGAAAGTCTCACATCGACGCGGCTAATCAACGGGCTATGGAGATGCCCATCAATTGATGTCAATGCTAGGAGTAGGGATTGCCATGCAACGGATGCACTAGAGCTATAAGTGTATGAAATCTCAAACTGGAAACTAAGTGGGTGTGCATCCAACTTGCTTGCTCATGAAGACCTCGGGCATTTGAGGAAGCCCATCATCGGAATATACAATCCAAGTTCTATAATGAAAATTCCCACTAGTATATGAAAGTGATAACTCAAGAGACTCTCTATATGAAGAACATGGTGCTACTCTGAAGCACAAGTGTGGTAAAAGGATAGTAACATTGCCCCTTCTCTCTTTTTCTCTCAATTTTTTTCTCTTTTTTTATTTGGGCTTCTTTGGCCTCTTTTATTTTGATAACCTCACATGGGACAATGTTCTAATAATGATGATCATCACACTTTTATTTACTTACAACTCAATATTACAACTCGATGTCTAGAACAAAGTTATGACTCTATATGAATGCCTCCGGCGGTGTACCGGGATGTGCAATGATCTAGCGTAGCAATGACATCAAAAAACGGACAAGCCATGAAAACATCATGCTAGCTATCTTACGATCATGCAAAGCAATATGACAATAAATGCTCAAGTCATGTATATGATGATGATGAAAGTTGCATGGCAATATATCTTGGAATGGCTATGGAAATGCCATGATAGATAGGTATGGTGGCTGTTTTGAGGAAGATATAAGGAGGCTTATGTGTGATAGAGCATATCGTATCCCGGGGTTTGGATGCACCGGCGAAGTTTGGACCAACTCTCGAGGTGAGAAAGGGCAATGCACAGTACCGAAGAGGCTAGCAATGATGGAAGGGTGAGAGTGCGTATAATTCCATGGACTCACATTAGTCATAAAGAACTCATATACTTATTGCAAAAGTTTATTAGCCCTCGAAGCAAAGTACTACTACGCATGCTCCTAGGGGGATAGATTGGTAGGAAAAGACCATCGCTCGTCCCCGACCGCCACTCATAAGGAAGACAATCAATAAATACCTCATGCTCCAACTTCGTTACATAACAGTTCACCATACGTGCATGCTACGGGAATCACAAACTCCAACACAAATATTTCTACAATCCACAACTACCCACTAGCATGACTCTAATATCACCATCTTTATATCGCAAAACTATTGCAAGGAATCAAACATATCATATTCAGTGATCTTCAAGTTTTATGTAGGAGTTTATGACTAACCATGTGAATGACCAATTCCTATCATCTCTCTAAATAGATATAAGTGAAGCAAGAGAGTTTAATTCTTTCTACAAAAGATATGCCAACGCTCTAATGAATATAAGTGAAGCAAAACAGCATTCTACAAATGGCGGTTTTCTATGTGAAGAGAAATAGGCAATCCAAACTTCAAATGATATAAGTGAAGCACATGAAGCATTCTATAAAGCCATATGATACGTCCATTTTGCATCATGCTCTTATATTGATATTTATTGCATTATGGGCTGTTATTACACGTTATGTCACAATACTTATGGCTATTCTCTCTTATTTTACAAGGTTTACATGAAGAGGGAGAATGCCGGCAGCTGGGATTCTGGGCTGGAAAATGAGCAAATATTAGAGACCTATTCTGCACAGCTCCAAAAGTCCTGAAACTCCACGAAAGTCATTTTGGGAATTAATAAAAAATATTGAGCGGAAGAAATACCAGAGGGGGGCCACCCACCATCCACGAGGGTGGGGGGCGCCCTACCCCCCTGGGCGCACCCCCCTGCCTCGTGGGCCACCTGGCAGCCCTCCGGTGCCCATCTTCTTCTATATGAAGTCTTTTATCCTGGAAAAAATCATAAGGAAGCTTATGGGATGAAACTCCGCTGCCACAAGGCGGAACCTTGGCAGAACCCAATTGAAGGAAATATGCCCTAGAGGCAATAATAAAGTTATTATTTATTTCCTTATTTCATGATAAATGTTTATTATTCATGCTAGAATTGTATTAACCGGAAACGTAATACATGTGTGAATACATAGACAAACATAGTGTCACTAGTATGCCTCTACTTGACTAGCTCGTTAATCGAAGATGGTTGAGTTTCCTAGCCATGGACATGAGTTGTCATTTGATTAACGGGATCACATCATTAGGAGAATGATGTGATTGACTTGAACCATTCCGTTAGCTTAGCACTTGATCGTTTAGTATGTTGCTATTGTTTTCTTCATGACTTATACATGTTCCTATGACTATGAGATTATGCAACTCCCGTTTACCGGAGGAACACTTTATGTGCTACCAAACGTCACAACGTAACTGGGTGATTATAAAGGTGCTCTACAGGTGTCTCCGAAGGTACTTGTTGAGTTGGCGTATTTCGAGATTAGGATTTGTCACTCCGATTGTCGGAGAGGTATCTCTGGGCCCTCTCGGTAATGCACATCACTATAAGCCTTGCAAGCAATGTGACTAATGAGTTAGTTGCGGGATGATGCATTACGGAACGAGTAAAGAGACTTGCCGGTAACGAGATTGAACTAGGTATTGAGATACCGACGATCGAATCTTGGGCAAGTAACATACCGATGACAAAAGGAACAACGTACGTTGTTATGCGGTTTGTCCGATAAAGATCTTCGTAGAATATGTAGGAGCCAATATGAGCATCCAGGTTCCGCTATTGGTTATTGACCGGAGACGTGTCTCGGTCATGTCTACATAGTTCTCGAACCCGTAGGGTCCGCACGCTTAAAGTTCGGTGATGATTTGTATTATGAGTTATGTGATTTGATGTACCGAAGGTAGTTCGAAGTCCCAGATGAGATCGGGGACATGACGAGGAGTCTCGAAATGGTCGAGACGTAAAGATCGATATATTGGACGACTATATTCGGACATCGGAAAGGTTCCGAGTGATTCGGGTATTTTTCGGAGTACCGGAGAGTTACGGGAATTCGTATTGGGGCCTTAATGGGTCATACGGGAAAGGAGAGAAAGGCCTCAAAAGGTGGCCGCACCCCTCCCCATGGTCTGGTCCGAATTGGACTAGGGAAGGGGGGCGCCCCCTTCCTTCCTTCTCCTTTTCCCTTCCCTTTTTCCTATTCCATGTGGGAGGAGGAATCCCACTAGGACTAGGGAGTCCTAGTAGGACTCCACACTTCTGGCGCGCCCTAGGGACTGGCCGGCCTCCCCTCCTCCATCCTTTATTTACGGGGGCAGGGGGCACTTCTAGACACAACAATTGATCTCTTGATCTCTTAGCCGTGTGCGGTGCCCCCCTCCACCATATTCCACCTCGATCATATCATAGCGGTGCTTAGGTGAAGCCCTGTATCGGTAGCATCATCATCACCGTCACCACGCCGTCGTGCTGACGGAACTCTCCCTCAAAGCTCGGCTGGATCGGAGTTCGAGGGACGTCATCGAGCTGAACGTGTGCTGAACGCGGAGGTGTCGTGCGTTCGGTACTTGGATCGGTCGGATCGTGAAGACGTACGACTACATCAACCGCGTTGTCATAACGCTTCCGCTTTCGGTCTACGAGGGTACGTGGACACACTCTCCCCTCTCATTGCTATGCATCACCATGATCCTGTGTGTGCATAAGAAATTTTTGAAATTACTACGTTCCCCAACAGTGGCATCCGAGCCAGGTTTTATGCGTAGATGTTATATGCACGAGTAGAACACAAGTGAGTTCTGGGCGATACAAGTCATACTGCTTACCAGCATGTCATACTTTGGTTCGGCGGTATTGTTTGATGAAGCGGGCCGGACCGACATTACGCGTACGCTTACGCGAGACTGGTTCTACCGACGTGCTTTGCACACAGGTGGCTGGCGGGTGTCAGTTTCTCCAACTTTAGTTGAACCGAGTGTGCCTACGCCCGGTCCTTGGGAAGGTTAAAACAGCACCAACTTGACAAACTATCATTGTGGTTTTGATGCGTAGGTAAGAACGGTTCTTGCTCAGCCCGTAGAAGCCACGTAAAACAAGCAACAACAAAGTAGAGGACGTCTAACTTGTTTTTGCAGGGCATGTGGTGATGTGATATGGTCAAGACGTGATGAGATATAAGTTGTTGTATAAGATGATCATGTTTTGTTGAAGTTATCGGCAACTGGCAGAAGCCTTATGGTTGTCTCTTTATTGCATAAGATGCAAGTGCCAAATAATTGCTTTACTTTATCGCTATGCGATAGCAATAGTTGCAGGAGCAATAGTTGGTGAGACGATCATGTGACGACACGTTGATAGAGATCAATATGATGGAGATCATGGTGTCATGCCGGTAACAATTGAGATCATGACGGTACTTTGGAGATGGAGATCAAAGGCGCAAGATGATCATGGCCATATCATGTCACATATTTTGATTGCATATGATGTTTATCTTTTATACATATTATTTTGCTTAGTTCGACGGTAGCTTTATAAGATGTTCCCTTACTAAAATTTCAAGGTATAAGTGTTCTCCCTGAGTATGCACTGTTGCGACAGTTCTTCATGCCGAGACACCACGTGATGATCGGGTGTGATAAGCTCTACGTTCAAATACAACGGGTGTAAGACAGTTTTGCACACGCAGAATACTCGGGTTAAACTTGACGAGCCTAGCATATGCAGATATGGCCTCGGAACACTGGAGACCGAAAGGTCGAGCGTGAATCATATAGTAGATATGATCAACATAGTGATGTTCACCATTGAAAACTACTCCATCTCACGTGATGATCGGACATGGTTTAGTTGATTTGGATCACGTGATCACTTAGATGATTAGAGGGATGTCTATCTAAGTGGGAGTTTTTAAGTAATATGATTAATTGAACTTTAATTTATCATGAACTTAGTCCTGATAGTATTTTGCAAATAATGTTGTAGATCAATAGCTCGCGTTGTTGCTTCCCTATGTTTTATATATGTTCCTAGAGAAAACTAAGTTGAAAGATGATAGTAGCAATGATGCGGACTGGGTCCATGATCTGAGGTTTATCCTCATTGCTGCACAGAAGAATTATGTCCTTGATGCACCGCTAGGTGACAAACCTATTGCAGGAGCAGATGCAGATGTTATGAACGTTTGGCTAGCTCAATATGATGACTACTTGATAGTTTAGTGCACCATGCTTAACGGCTTAGAATCGGGAGTGCAAAGACATTTTGAACGTCATGGACCATATGAGATGTTCCAGGAGTTGAAGTTAATATTTCAAGCAAATACCCGAGTTGAGAGATATGAAGTCTCCAACAAGTTCTATAGCTAAAAGATGGAGGAGAATAGCTCAAGCAGTGAGCATGTGCTAAGATTGTCTGGGTACTACAATCACTTGAATCAAGTGGGATTTAATCTTCCAGATAAAATAGTGATTGATAGAATTCTCTAGTCACCATCACCAAGTTAGTGGAACTTCATGATGAACTATAGTATGGAAGGGATGACGAAAACGATTCCCGAGTTTTTCATGATGATGAAATCGATGAAGGTAGAAATCAAGAAAGAGCATCAAGTGTTGATGGTTGACAAGACCACTAGTTTCAAGGAAAAGGGCAAAGGGAAGAAGGGGAACTTCAAGAAGAATGGCAAGCAAGTTGCTGCTCAAGTGAAGAAGCCCAAGTCTAGACCTAAGCCTGAGACTAAGTGCTTCTACTGCAAAGGAAATGGTCACTGGAAGAGGAAATACCCTGAATATTTGGTGGATAAGAAGGATGGCAAAGTGAACAAGGGTATATTTGATATATAGGTTATTGATGTGTACCTTACTAGTGTTTATAGTAGCCCCTGGATATTTGATACTTATTCGGTTGCTAAAAATTAGTAACTCGAAACAGGAGTTACAGAATAAACAGAGACTAGTTGAGGGTGAAGTGACGATGTGTGTTGGAAGTGGTTCCAAGATTGATATGATCATCATCGCACACTCCCTATACTTTCGGGATTAGTGTTAAAACCTAAATAAATGTTATTTGGCGTTTACGTTGAGCATGAATATGATTTGATCATGTTTATTGCAATACAGTTATTCATTTAAAGTCAGAGAATAATTGTTGTTCTATTTACATGAATAAAACCTTCGATGGTCATACACCCAATGAAAATAGTTTGTTGGATCTCGATCATAGTGATACACATATTCATAATATTGATGCCAAAAGATGCAAAGTTGATAATGATAGTGCAACTTATTTGTGGCACTGCCGTTTGGGTCATATCGGTGTAAAGCGCATGAAGAAACTCCATAAAGATGGACTTTTGGAATCACTTGGTTATGGATCATTTGATGCTTGCGAACCGTGCCTTTTGGGCAAGATGACTAAAACTCCGTTCTCCGGAACAATGGAGCAAGCAACAAACTTGTTGGAAATAATACATACTGATGTATACAGTCCGATGAGTGTTGAGGCTTGCGGCAGGTATCATTATTTTCTGACCTTCAGAGATGATTTGAGCAGATATGGGTATATCTACTTGATGAAACATAAGTCTAAAACATTTGAAAAGTTCAAAGGATTTCAGAGTGAAGTGGAAAATCTTCATGACAAGAAAATAAAATTTCTACGATCTGATCGCAGAGACGAATATTTGAGTTACGAGGTTGGTCTTCAATTAAAACAATGTGAAATAGTTTCACAAATTCGTGCCACCTGGAACACCACAGCATAATGGTGTGTCCGAACGTCATAACCGTACTTTATTAGATATAGTGCAAATCTATGATGTTTCTTACCGATTTACCACTATCATTTTGGGGCTATGCATTAGAGACAACTGCATTCACGTTAAATAGGGCACCATCGAAATCCGTTGAAACAACGCCTTATGAACTGTGGTTTGGCAAGAAACCAAAGTTGTCGTTTCTTAAAATTTGGGGTTGCGATGCTTATGTGAAAAAGTTTCATCCTGATAAGCTCAACCCAAATCGGAGAAATGTGTCTTCATAGGATACCCAAAGGAGACAGTTGGGTACACCTTCTATCACAGATCCGAAGGCAAGGTATTCGTTGCTAAGAATGGATCCTTTTAGAGAAGGAGTTTCTCTCGAAAGAAGTGTGTGGGAGGAAAGTAGAACTTGATGAGGTAACTGTACCTGCTCCATTATTAGAAAGTAGTTCATCACAGAAACCGGTTCCTGTGACACCTACACCAATTAGTGAGGAAGCTAATGATATTCATCATGAAACTTCAGATCAAGTTACTACTGAACCTCGTAGGTCAACCAGAGTAAGATCCGCACCAGAGTGGTACGGTAATCCTGTTCTGGAGGTCATGTTACTAGACCATGACGAACCTACAAACTATGAGGAAGCGATGATGAGCCCAGATTCCGCGAAAAGGTTTGAGGCTATGAAATCTGAGATAGGATCCATGTATGAGAACAAAGTATGGACTTTGGTTGACTTGCCCGATGATCGGCAAGCCATAGAAAATAAATGGATCTCCAAGAGGAAGACGGGCGCTGATATTAGTCTTACTATCTACAAAGCTGGACTTGTCGAAAAAGGTTTTTGACAAAGTTCAAGGTGTTGACTACGATGAGATTTTCTCACTCGTAGCGATGCTTAAGTCTGTCTGAATCATGTTAGCAAATTGCCACATTTTATGAAATCTGGCAAATGGATGTCAAAACTACATACCTTAATGGATTTCTTAAAGAAGAGTTGTATATGATGCAACCAGAAGGTTTTGTCGATCCTAAAGGTTCTAAAAAAATGAGCAAGCTCCAGCGATCCATCTATGAACTGGTGCAAGCATCTCGGAGTTGGAATATACGCTTTGATGAGTTGATCAAAGCATATGGTTTTATACAGACTTGCGGTGAAGCCTGTATTTACAAGAAAATGAGTGGGAGCACTACAGCATTTCTGACAAGTGTATGTGGATGACATATTATTGATTGGAAATAATGTAGAATTTTCTGGAAAGCATAAAGGAGTGTTTGAAAAAGAGTCTTTTAAAGAAAGACCTCGATGAAGCTGCTTACATATTGAGCATCAAGATCTATAGAGATACATCAAGACGCTTGATAAGTTTTTTCAATGAGTACATACCTTGACAAGATTTTGAAGTAGTTCAAAATGGAACAGTCAAAGAAGGAGTTCTTTCCTGCGTTGCAAGGTCTGAAGTTGAGTAAGACTCAAAGCCCGACCACGGTAGAAGATAGAGAGAGAATGAAAGTCATTCCCTATGCCTCAGCCATAGGTTCATAAAGTATGTCATGTTGTGTACCAGACCTATTGTATAACCTACACTGAGTTTGGCAAAGGAGTACAATAGTGATCTAGGAGTAGATCACTGGACAGCGGTCAAAATTATCCTTAGTGGAATAAGGATATGTTTCTCGGTTATGGAAGTGACAAAAGGTTCGTCATAAAGAGTTACATCGATGCAAGCTTTGACGTCGATCTGGATGACTCTAAGTCTCGATCTAGATACATATTGAAAGTGGGAGCTATTAGCTAGAGTAGCTCCGTGCATAGCATTGTAGACATAGAAATTTGCAAAATACTTGCGGATCTGAATGTGACAGACCCGTTGACTAAAATTATATCACAAGCAAAACATGGTCACACATTAGTACTCTTTGGGTGTTAATCACATAGCGATGTGAACTAGATTACTGACTCTAGTAAACCCTTTTGGTGTTGGTCCCATGTCGATGTGAACTATGGGTGTTAACCACATAAAGATGTGAACTATTGATGTTAAATCACATGACGATGTGAACTAGATTATTAACTCTAGTGCAAGTGGGAGACTGAAGGAAATATGCCCTTGAGGCAATAATAATGTTATTATTTATTTCCTTATTTCATGATAAATGTTTATTATTCATGCTAGAATTGTATTAACCGGAAACGTAATACATGTGTGAATACATAGACAAACATAGTGTCACAAGTATGCCTCTACTTGACTAGCTCGTTAATCGAAGATGGTTGAGTTTCCTAGCCATGGACATGAGTTGTCATTTGATTAACGGGATCACATCATTAGGAGAATGATGTGATTGACTTGACTCATTCCGTTAGCTTAGCACTTGATCGTTTAGTATGTTGTTATTGTTTTCTTCATGACTTATACATGTTCCTATGACTATGAGATTATGCAACTCCCGTTTACCGGAGGAACACTTTGTGTGCTACCAAACGTCACAACGTAACTGGGTGATTATAAAGGTGCTCTACAGGTGTCTCCGAAGGTACTTGTTGAGTTGACGTATTTCGAGATTAGGATTTGTCACTCCGATTGTCGGAGAGGTATCTCTGGGCCCTCTCGGTAATGCACATCACTATAAGCCTTGCAAGTAATGTGACTAATGAGTTAGTTGCGGGATGATGCATTACGGAACGAGTAAAGAGACTTGCCGGTAACGAGATTGAACAAGGTATTGAGATACCGACAATCGAATCTCGGGCAAGTAACATACCGATGACAAAAGGAACAACGTATGTTGTTATGCGGTTTGACCGATAAAGATCTTCGTAGAATATGTAGGAGCCAATATGAGCATCCAGGTTCAGCTATTGGTTATTGACCGGAGACGTGTCTCGGTCATGTCTACATAGTTCTCGAACCCGTAGGGTCCGCACGCTTAAAGATCGGTGACAATTTCTATTATGAGTTATGTGATTTGATGTACCGAAGGTAGTTCGGAGTCCCGGATGAGATCAGGGACATGATGAGGAGTCTCGAAATGGTCGAGACATAAAGATCGATATATTGGACGACTATATTCGAACATCGGAAAGGTTCCGAGTGATTCGGGTATTTTTCGGAGTACCGGAGAGTTACAGGAATTCGTATTGGGCCTTAATGGGCCATACGGGAAAGGAGAGGAAGCCCTCGAAAGGTGGCCGCACCCCTCCCCATGGTCTGGTCCGAATTGGACTAGGGAAGGGGGGCGCCCCCTTCCTTCCTTCTCCTTTTCCCTTCCCTTTTTCCTATTCCATGTGGGAGGAGGAATCCTACTAGGACTAGGGAGTCCTAGTAGGACTCCACACTTCTGGCGCGCCCTAGGGGCTGGCCGGCCTCCCCTCCTCCATCCTTTATATACGGGGGCAGGGGGCACCTCTAGTCACAACAATTGATCTCTTGATCTCTTAGCCGTGTGCGGTGCCCCCCTCCACCATATTCCACCTCGATCATATCGTAGCGGTGCTTAGGCGAAGCCCTGCGTTGGTAGCATCATCATCACCGTCACCACGCCGTCGTGCTGACGGAACTCTCCCTCAAAGCTCGGCTGGATCAGAGTTCGAGGAACGTCATCGAGATAAACGTGTGCTGAACTCGGAGTTGTCGTGCGTTCGGTACTTGGATCGGTCGGATCGTGAAGACGTACGACTGCATCAACCGCGTTGTCATAACGCTTCCACTTTTGGTATACGAGGGTACGTGGACATACTCTCCCCTCTCGTTACTATGCATCACCATGATCCTGTGTGTGCGTAAGAAAGTTTTGAAATTACTACGTTCCCCAACACCAATCTAGGGCTCCGGTAGAGCTGTTCTGCCGGGGAAACTTCTCTCCTGGAGGGGGAAATCATCACCATCATCATCACCAACGATCCTCTCATCGGGAGGGGGTCAATCTCCATCAACATCTTCACCAGCACCATCTCCTCTCAAACCCTAGTTCATCTCTTGTATCCAATCTTTGTACCAAAACCTCAGATTGGTACTCGGGGGTTGCTAGTAGTGTTGATTACTCCTTGTAGTTGATGCTAGTTCGTTTATTCGGTGGAAGATCATATGTTCAGATCCTTTATGCATATTAATACCTCTCTGATTATGTACATGAATATGATTTGTGAGTAGTTATGTTTGTTCCTGAGGACATGGGAGAATTCTTGCTATTAGTAATCATGTGAATTTGGTATTCGTTCGATATTTTGATGAGATGTATGTTGTCTCTCCTCTAGTGGTGTTATGTGAACATCGACTACATGACACTTCACCATTATTTGGGCCTAGAGGAAGGCATTGGGAAGTAATAAGTGGATGATGGGTTGCTAGAGTGACAGAAGCTTAAACCCTAGTTTATAAGTTGCTTCGTAAGGGGCTGATTTGGATCCACTTGTTTCATGCTATGGTTAGGTTTACCTTGTTGTGGATGCTTGCAATAGGGGTTAATCATAAGTGGGATGCTTGTCCAAGAAAGGGAAGTACCCAAGCACCGGTCCACCCGCATATCAAATTATCAAAGTAACGAACGCGAATCATATGAGCGTGATGAAAACTAGCTTGACGATAATTCCCATGTGTTCTGGGGAGCACTTTTCTCTTTATAAGAAATCGTCCAGGCTTGTCCTTTGCTACAAAAAGGATTGGGCCACCTTGCTGCACCTTATTTACTTTCATTGCTTGTTATCCGTTACAAATTATCTTATCACAAAACTATCTGTTACCTATAATTTCAATGCTTGCAGAGAATACCTTACTAAAAACCGCTTGTCATTTCCTTATGCTCCTCGTTGGATTCGACACTCTTACTTATCGAAAGTACTACGATAGATCTCATACACTTGTGGGTCATCAAGACTCTTTTCTGGCGCCATTGCTGGGGAGTGAAGCGCCTTTGGTAAGTGGAACTTGGTAAGGAAACATTTATATAGTGTGCTGAAATTTACTGTCACTTGTTACTATGGAGACTAATCCTTTGAGGGGCTTGTTCGGGGTATCTTCACCCCGACCAGTAGAGCAAAGAGTTGCTCCTCAACCTACTGAAAATGTTCACTTTGGAATTCCTCCGGGTATGGTAGAGAAACTGCTAGCTAATCCCTTTGCAGGAGATGGAACATTGCATCCCGGTTTACACCTTATCTGTGTGGATGAAGTTTGTGGATTATTTAAGCTTGCAGGTATGCCCGATGATGTTATCAAGAAGAAGGTTTTCCCTTTATCTTTGAAGGGATATGCGTTGACATGGTATAGGCTATGTGATGATATGGGATCTTGGGACTATAAACAATTGAAATTGGACTTTTACGAAAAGTTTTATCCTATGCATCTTGTTCATCATGATCGTAATTATATAAATATAATTTTTGGCCTCACAAAGGAGAAAGCATCGCTCAAGCTTGGGGGAGGCTTAAGTCAATGTTATATTCATGCCCCAATCATGAGCTCTCAAGGGAAATGATTATTCAAAAATTTTATGCCCGGCTTTCTCTCAATAATCGCTCCATGCTCGATACTTCTTGTGCTGGTTCTTATATGATGAAGACTATTGAATTCAAGTGGGATTTATTGGAAATAATTAAACGCAACTCTGAAGATTGGGATTCCGATGATGGTAAGGGGTCAGGTCTGACACCTAAGTTTGATTGTGTTAAAACTTTTATGGATACCGATGCCTTTCGTGGATTTAGCACTAAATATGGACTTGACTCTGAGATAGTAGCTTCCTTCTGTGAATCATTTGCTACTCATGTTGATCTCCTTAAGGAGAAGTGGTTTAAATATAATCCTCCCACTAAAGTAAAAGTAGTTGCACCTATTACAGTTGACGAAAATACTATCACTTATAATGATCCTATTGTTCCTACTACTTATGTTGAGAAACCACCTTTCCCTGTTAGGATAAAGGATCATGCTAAAGCTTCAACTGTGGTTCGTAAGAGTAATACTAGAACATATACACCACCTGAGCAAATTAAAGTAGAACCTAGTATTGCTATGGTTAAAGATCTCTTGGCCGATAATATTGATGGGCATGTTATTTATTTTTGTGATGAAGCTGCTAGGATTGCTAGACCTGATGCTAAGAAACATAGACCCGTTGTAGGCATGCCTGTTATTTCTGTTAAAATAGGAGATCATTGTTATCATGGCTTATGTGATATGGGTGCTAGTGCCAGTGCAATACCTTATTCCTTATATAAAGAAATTATGCATGATATTGCTCCTGCTGAGGTAGAAGAAATTGATGTTACAATTAAGCTTGCAAATAGAGATACTATTTCACCAATTGGGATTGTTAGAGATGTTGAAGTCTTGTGTGGGGAAGTTAAATATCCTGATGATTTTCTTGTTATTGGTTCCCCACAAGATAACTTTTGTCCCATTATATTTGGTAGACCCTCCTTGAACACTGTTAATGCTAGAATAGATTGCGAAAAGGATGTTGTTACAATTGGCTTAGGGGATATGTCTCATGAGTTTAATTTTGCTAAGTTTGGTAGACAACCCCATGATAAAGAATTGCCTAGTAAGGATGAAATTATTGGTCTTTCTTCTATTGTCGTACCTCCTACTGATCCTTTAGAACAATATTAGCTAGACCATGAAAATGATATGTTTATGAATGAAAGAAGGGAAGTAGATGAAGTATTTTTTAAACAGGGACCTATTTTGAAACACAACTTGCCTGTTGAAATCCTAGGGGATCCTCCTCCACCCAAGGGGATCCCGTGTTTGAGCTTAAACCTTTACCTGATACTCTTAAATATGCTTATCTTCATGAAAAGAAGATATATCCTGTTATTATTAGTGCTAACCTTTCAGAGCAGGAAGAGGAAAGATTATTGAAAACTTTGAAGAAGCACCATGCTGCTATTGGATATACTCTTGATGATCTTAAGGGCATTAGTCCCACTCTATGCCAACACAAAATAAAGTTGGAGGAAGATGCCAAACCAGTTATTGATCATCAACGACGGTTAAATCCTAAGATGAAAGAAGTGGTAAGAAAGGAAATACTAAAGCTCCTTGAGGCAGGTATAATTTATCCCGTTGCTGATAGTCAGTGGGTAAGTCCTGTCCATTGTGTCCCTAAGAAGGGAGGTTTTACTGTCGTTCCTAATGATAAAGATGAATTGATCCCGCAAAGAATTATTACAGGTTATAGGATAGTAATTGATTTCCGCAAATTAAATAAAGCTACTAAAAAAGATCATTACCCTTTACCTTTTATTGATCAAATGCTAGAAAGACTATCCAAACATACACATTTCTGTTTTCTAGATGGTTACTCTGGTTTCTCTCAAATACCTGTGTCAGCGGAAGATTAGGAAAAGACTACTTTTAATTGCCCTTTCGGTACTTTTGCTTATAGACGTATGCCTTTTGGTTTATGTAATGCACCTGCTACCTTTCAAAGATGCATGATGGCTATATTCTCTGACTTTTGTGAAAAGATTTTCGAGGTATTCATGGATGATTTCTCCGTTTATGGATCCTCTTTTGATGATTGCTTGAGCAACCTTGAATGAGTTTTGCAGAGATGCGAAGATACTAGTCTTGTTTTGAATTGGGAGAAGTGCCACTTTATGGTTAATGAAGGCATTGTTTTGGGGCATAAAATTTCTGAAAGAGGTATTGAAGTTGATAAAGCTAAAGTTGATGCTATTGAAAAGATGTCGTGTCCCAAGGAAATTAAAGGTATAAGAAGTTTCCTTGGTCATGCCGGGTTTTATAGGAGGTTCATTAAGGACTTTTCTAAAATTTCTAGGCCTCTGACTAATCTATTACAAAAAGATATTCCTTTCGTCTTCGATGATGATTGTGTAGAAGCATTTGAAATACTTAAGAAAGCTTTGGTCTCTGCACCTATTGTTCAGCCACCTGATTGGAATTTACCCTTTGAATTTATGTGTGATGCTAGCGATTATGCTGTAGGTGCTGTTCTAGGACAAAGAGTTGATAAGAAATTAAATGTTATTCAATATGCTAGTAAAACTCTAGACACTGCCCAGAGAAACTATGCCACTACTGAAAAAGAATTCTTAGCAGTTGTATTTGCTTGTGATAAGTTCAGACCTTATATTGTTGATTCTAAAGTAACTATTCACACTGATCATGCCGCTATCAAATATCTTATGGAAAAGAAAGATGCTAAACCTAGACTAATTAGATGGGTTCTCTTGCTACAAGAATTTGATTTGCATATTATTGATAGAAAGGGAGCTGAGAACCCCGTTGCAGACAACTTGTCTAGGTTAGAGAATGTTCTTGATGACCCACCACCTATTGATGATAGCTTTCCTGATGAACAATTAGCTGTCATAAATGCTTCTTGTACTGCTCCATGGTATGCTGATTATGCTATTTACATTGTTGCTAAATTTAAACCACCTAGTTTCACATATCAGCAAAAGAAAAAAAAAATTCTATGATTTAAGACATTACTTCTGGGATGACCCACACCTTTATAAAGAAGGAGTAGATGGTGTTATTAGACGTTGTGTACCTGAGCATGAATAGGAACATATCCTACGCAAGTGTCACTCCGAAGCATATGGAGGACAGCACACTGGAGATAGAACTGCACATAAGGTATAGCAATCCGGTTTTTATTGGCCTACTCTCTTCAAAGATGCCCGTAAGTTTGTCTTGTCTTGTGATGAATGTCAAAGAATAGATAATATTAGTAGACGTCAAGAAATTCCTATGAATTATTCTCTTGTTATTGAACCATTTGATGTTTGGGGTTTTGATTATATGGGACCGTTTCCTGCCTCTAATGGTTATACACATATTTTAGTTGCTGTTGATTACGTTACTAAGTGGGTAGAAGCTATTCCAACTAGTAGTGCTGATCACAACACCTCTATTGAGATGCTTAAAGAAGTTATTTTTCCGAGGTTTGGTGTCCCTAGATACTTAATGGCTGATGGTGGTTCTCATTTCATTCATGGTGCTTTTCGTAAAATGCTTGCTAAGTATGACGTTAATCATAGAATTGCATCTCCATATCACCCACAGTCTAGTGGCCAAGTAGAATTGACTAACAGAGAGCTTAAATTAATTTTCCAAAGACTGTTAATAGATCTAGAAAGAATTGGTCCAAGAAACTTGATGATGCACTATGGGCTTATAGAACTGCATATAAAAATCCTATGGGTATGTCTCCATATAAAATGGTTTATGGAAAAGCTTGTCACTTACCTCTCAAACTAGAACATAAGGCATATTGGACCATTAAAGAGCTCAATTATGATTTGAAACTTGCCGGTGAGAAGAGGTTATTTGACATTAGCTCTCTTGATGAATGGAGAACCCAGGCTTATGAGAATGCCAAACTGTTTAAAGAAAAGGTTAAAAGATGGCATGACAAAAGGATACAAAAGCGTGAGTTTAATATAGGCGATTATGTGTTGATATACAACTCCCGTTTAAGAATTTTTTGCAGGAAAACTTCTCTCTAAATGGGAAGGCCCTTACGTTATCGAGGAGGTCTATCGTTCCGGTACCATAAAAATCAACAACTTCGAAGGCACAAACCCGAAGGTGGTGAACGGTCAAAGA
The DNA here is from genome assembly GCF_018294505.1 of Triticum aestivum. Taxonomy (NCBI): domain Eukaryota; kingdom Viridiplantae; phylum Streptophyta; class Magnoliopsida; order Poales; family Poaceae; genus Triticum; species Triticum aestivum. Next base: position 369,005,269 of record NC_057802.1, read on the forward strand.
ATCAAACATTATATCTTAGGTAATCCTATAAATGTTGAAACTAACATTATTGAAACCGTACCCCCGGAGGAATACATAAGGGACACCTTCCAGAATGTTTCAGACTCCGAAAAGGAATAGGTATGTGGTATGGTAAGTAAACAGACACCAAAACAGTTCTAATAGCAATTTTTCTCCGTTTTGGAATATTTCAAAAAATAGGAAAGTAAGAAGTAGTCCAGAAAGGACACGAGGCATCCCTGCCTCGTGGGCACCTCGTGTACTCTCCGGACTCCGTTTTCTTGCACGATACTTCTTTCGGTCGGTAAAAATACATTATATAATCCCTCGAAGGTTTTGACCCCCGTATCACGCAAATATCCTCTGTCTTTGTTTTGAGTTGTTTTTCTGACAGATCTAGAGCACCATGACGTCTTCAAGCGCCCCCAAGGATAAGTTTTTCGAGAGGGTCATCAACCCCTACCTCGCGGAGGTGCTGCATCACCCTCAAACCATTGAGATGCGTGAGGGGGTGCTGCACATCCGCGATGTTGAGGGACCAAGGAGTACCGGAAGCGTGGAGACAAAGCTCGAAACAATGGAACAAGAAGTTTTCAAGTGCCAAGGGATGGTGGAACGCGGACTCAACGCCAACCAGATGATGATCGCGGAGTTCACCAACAACCACAAGCTGGACGCCAAGAACATTGGGGAGACCATCTTCAAGCTTCATGAGAAAATCGAGCACCTCCAAGCCCAGATCTATGACCTGCAAAACCAAAACCGTGAGTATGAATATAGATTCAAGAGGATGAGTTTGGCTGCAGATTTGAGGATCCCGGAGACTCGATCATCCTTCTATGATGGTGAGCCTATGCCTTGGAAGACGGACGACAAGCCTACATCATCAACAACCTCATCATCACCACCTCCGAGGACATAATCATATGGGTATGGGCACTCCCCTTGGCAACTGCCAAGCTTGGGGGAGGTGCCCCGGTATCGTATCACCATCACACTCCTATCTTTACCGTTTTATTTAGTTCGATCCTTTTGTTAATATCTAGATCTACTAGAATAAAGTTTTGATATGATTTAGTTTTGAGTTTTGCTTTATGATCCCTCTATGTAATCGAGTCCGTGAGCTATATATAATAAAGATTTTCTCATATAAAGAGTGATGAGTGATGACTTGAGTCAAGGGCTTTGCTATCTTCCTATGATCTTGAGAAAGAGAAAAAGAAAGAATAAAAAGAAATAAAAAGGGATCATATTGATCTTATGAAGAGTGATGACTTCACATATAAAGAGTATGATGAATAAAAGGTTTTGAGAGTTGACAAACATAGTTTTGGTCATCGTTGCAATTAATAGGAAGTAATAAAGAAAGAGAGGTTTTCACATATAAATATACTATCTTGGACATCTTTTATGATTGTGAGCACTCATTAAAGTATGAAATGCTAAAGAGTTGATGTTGGACAAGGAAGACAATGTAATGGGTTATGTTTTCTTATATCTGAAATAAAGTATATTGTCATGGATCATCCAACATGTTGAGCTTGCCTTTCTCCCTCATGCTAGCCAATTATTTGCACCAAGTAGAGATACTACTTGTGCTTCCAAATATCCTCAAACCCGGTTTTTGCCATGAGAGTCCACCATACCTACCTGTGGATTGAGTAAGATCCTTCAAGTAAGTTGTCATGTTGCATTGCAATAAAAATTGCTCTCTAGATATGTATGACTTATTAGTGTGGAGAAAATAAGATTTATACGATCTTGTGATATGGAAGTAATAAAAGCGACGGACTGCATAATAAAGGTCCATATCACAAGTGGCAATATAAAGTGACGTTCTTTTGTATTAAGATTTCGTGCATCCAACCATAAAAGCACATGACAACCTCTGCTTCCCTTTGCGAAGGGCCTATCTTTTACTTTTACATTCTGCAAGAGTCAAGGTGAATTCCACCTTTCCCTTTTTATTTTATCCTTTGGCAAGCACCTCGTGTTGGAAAGATCCTGATATATATATATATATATACATATATATATATATATATCCAATTGGATGTAAGTTAGCATGAACTATTATTGTTGACATTACCCTTGAGGTAAAAGGTTGGGAGGCAACACTATAAGCCCCTATCTTTCTCTGTGTCCGATTAAAACTCCATAACCATAAGTATTGCGTGAGTGTTAGCAATTGTGAAAGACTAAATGATAGTTGAGTATGTGGACTTGCTGAAAAGCTCTATTGTTGACTCTTTCCTATGTTACGATAAATTGCAATTGCTTCAGTGACTGAGATTATAGTTTGTCGGTTCTCAATGAAGTTTCTGAATCATACTTGACATTGTGAATAGATTGTTACTTTAACATGGGAAATCATATAAAAAAATATATGTATGCTGCTGTTATAAGAATGATCATGATGCCCTCATGTCCGTATTTTATTTTATCGACACCTCTATCTCTAAACATGTGGACATATTTTCCGATATCGTCTTCCGCTTGAGGACAAGCGAGGTCTAAGCTCGGGGGAGTTGATACGTCCATTTTGCATCATGCTTTTATATTGATATTTATTGCATTATGGGCTATTATTACACGTTATGTCACAATACTTATGACTATTCTCTCTTATTTTACAAAGTTTACATGAAGAGGGAGAATGCCGGCAGCTGGGATTCTGGGCTGGAAAAGGAGCAAATATTAGAGACCTATTCTGCACAGCTCCAAAAGTCCTGAAACTCCACGAAAGTCATTTTGGGAATTAATAAAAAATATTGAGCGGAAGAAATACCAGAGGGGGACCACCCAGCATCTACGAGGGTGGGGGGCGCGTCCTACCCCCTGCCTCGTGGGCCACCTGGTAGCCCTCCGGTGCCCATCTTCTGCTATATGAAGTCTTTTACCCTGGAAAAAATCATAAGGAAGCTTACGGGACGAAACTCCGCCGCCACGAGGCGGAACCTTGGCGGAACCAATCTAGGGCTCCCTCTGGGAGGGGGAAATCATCACCATCGTCATCACCAACGATCCTCTCATCGGGAGGGGGTCAATCTCCATCAACATCTTCACCAGCACCATCTCCTCTCAAACCCTAGTTCTTCTCTTGTATCCAATCTTTGTACCAAAACCTCAGATTGGTACTCGGGCGTTGCTAGTAGTGTTAATTACTCCTTGTAGTTGATGCTAGTTGGTTTATTTGGTGGAAGATCATATGTTCAGATCCTTTATGCATATTAATACCCCTCTGATTATGAACATGAATATGATTTGTGAGTAGTTACATTTGTTCCTGAGGACATGGGAGAAGTCTTGCTATTAGTAGTCATGTGAATTTGGTATTCGTTCGATATTTTGATGAGATGTCTGTTGTCTCTCCTCTTGTTTCATGAATTTGGTGTTATGTGAACGTCGACTACATGACACTTCACCATTATTTGGGCCTAGAGGAAGGCATTGGGAAGTAATAAGTAGATGATGGGTTGCTAGAGTGACAGAAGCTTAAACCCTAGTTTATAAGTTGCTTCGTAAGGGGCTAATTTGGATCCACTTGTTTCATGCTATGGTTAGGTTTACCTTAATACTTCTTTTGTAGTTGAGAATGCTTGCAATAGGGGTTAATCATAAGTGGGATGCTTGTCCAAGAAAGAGCAGTACCCAAGCACCGGTCCACCCATGTCAGGACCGGATTTTCGGGATATCAATTTCCCAGAAAATGGCCCTTGCGCTCACCAGCCCCAGGATTACTGTTAGCTGATGAGGCACCAACTTGATACAGAAACTCCAAAAAAAATACATAATATGTAGTACAAGACCATTCTGGCCTATGAGTACAACAACTGGTTTCTAGTGGTTGATGGCGGAAGCGGTTTGTGGTTCATCAGTGGCCATGGGACTCCATTTCCCACAGGAACAACTGACCAGGTTAACTCCTATCTTCGCGAGGCTGTTGTCACCATTGCGTGGGTTCCGGAGCTGACATTGCAACGCTCCTCTCCAAGCAAGAAATCTTGCCAAGACAATAGCCAGGGACAAGCCAATGAGTAGTTTGAATGTACTCGCAAACATTATGAAAACGGGTATAATATAACAAACGATAATCATGCTCTAAAATATTCTATGATCACAACACCAGTCATGAAATCAAAACCCATGTTGCATGCAAGCAGGTTGTTCATATAAAACATGAATATGCAATCCGAGAATAGAAATAAAAATGGACCGATCGGGTGTCTGAAGCGACGCCTCGAAAGGACGACAACAGAAAGCGTGCCTCAGTCGGGCGTCTGAGCGACAGCACATAAAGGGCTTATAAATAAAATAAGTAACAAGCATGCCACAGTCGGGCGTCTGTGTGACACCACATAAAGGGCTTATAAGGTAAACAAATAACAAGCATGCCACAGTCGGGCGTCTGAGGGACACCACATAAAGGGCTTATAAAGTAAACAAATAACAAGCATGCCATAGTCGGGCGTCTGAGCGACACCATATAAAGGGCTTATAAAGTAAACAAATAACAAGCATGCCACAGTCGGGCGTCTGAGCGACACCACATAAAGGGCTTATAAATAAGGGGAATAACAAGCATGCCGCAGTCGGGCGTCTCGGCGACACCACGTAAAGGGCTTATAAATAAAAGGAATAACAAGCATGCCACAGTCGGGCGTCTTAGCGACACCACATAAAGGGCTTATAAATAAAAGGATCATAGTGAATATCCAGGAGGTAGAACCGTCCCGGGGATACTCGATAATTCAAATAATATAATGGGTTAGTCCATAATAATAATAATCATAGTCATCACAAGTCACAAGTCATGATCCAAGTTCTGGTTTAACAGTTTTCTCCTCCGAAGACCGACACTATGACCGACACTTGACCCATCTCAGACTGTAGTCCTTACCCATGGACACGGCTATTCGAATAGATTTAACCTCTGCAGAGGGTGTACTCTTTACCCACGAGTAACGGATTCCTTTAGTCCATCGGGACTAATTCCGTCCACGGTCTTTCAATTGAAAACACACCTGACCACCCACACCAGCCTAACTTACCGGTGTCTGGAATCACCCACGACACCTGTTAAGCAAAACTCTGAGTGGGGAGGCTACAACCTCGCGTAGCATGGGATCAAATTCATATCGCGCGCTCTAAGGGGTGCCCCCCTCGGTCCCAACCGGAAACACCCATGCCCCCGGACCAGGTGGCATGCCTAACGGATGCAGCCGGTATCTTCCACCATGGCCTCTCTGTACGGTGTGTGCTAGGAAAGGGGTTGACAACTTACTGAGCCGTACCCTACCTATGGCAGGGACAAGTGGTAGTACGAAACAAGTATGGGGGTTACTGGAACAAGACTCGATCTATGGTCGACTCAGGAGGTTTAAGTATCCCCTGCATGATTAGCATAGCAAATATATTTCAACCAACAGACAGAATCACCACTCATCATACCTCATCATGCCATACCGGACACAACCGTCTTGACGAGGAACTAGAGACAAGCTCGTGTCTACCCAAGACAGAGACTTTCCCGGCTTCCTTCCAGTAGGCATGAAAGGCATACGAAGATGATTACTATCACAAGCATATCCATCTCTAACAGCAAAGAATCTTCATTATGCACTCATGCGTATGATTGTATCGTCACATAAAATAACGAATGCTCCATGTCAAGGTGGTGTTGTAACCGTATTAAACAACTCACAAAAAATATTATGCCAGGGTTCAGAATGCTTGCCTTCAAGTTGTGGAGAGGCAGGGTGCATTCCAGAACTTTTGAAAGTTTTCTCCTCTCTCCAAAAATCCTATTTTTGAAAATATTCAAATTAACACATAGTTTCAAAACAGTACAAAAAGTTGTCTGAATTTTTTTTCAAATAAATATGAAAATAAACTAGATGAAATTTGAGAGAGGTAGGAAAAAGAATCAACTCATTTGGAGTTTTATTTAAAAAGTTATAGCCAGTCAAATTTTATTCAACTTTTTGTGTAAAAAAAAGAAACAGAAAAGAAAAACAGTTCGAGGGAAAAACGTACTCTGCGCTTTACGTGTCCACTTAGCCAGCGTGGACCGGCTCGGGGTCGCTGACACTGGGTCCAGGGGGCCCACTGGTCAGGTTTGACCGGTCGCCCCCGCCTCCTTCCTCCTCTGGCCGAACAGAGGCGGGGCTCCGGTGATCAACGCCGGCGAACGGCGGCTCCTCGCGGGGTTCTGAGGGCGGGGATGGATCCGCCAGGCCAGGGCGGTCCTCCCGGTGGTCGAGGAGGTGGCGGGGATGGAGGGAGTCGCCGGCGGCGAGCTCCGCGGCGGACGGCAGCTTCGGGTGAGTTTGGGGGTTCGTGCTACGACGGTTCCCGAGCGAATTTGAGGTGTTGGGTGGCTCCGCGAGATCGAGGGGAAGGGGATGGTGGCACTGGTTGGACGGGGGAGGCTCTGGTTGCGACGAGCAGAGCCGGGGAGTGGCGGCGGCCGAACCTGCCGGAGATGGGGAAGACGGCCTTCCTCCGTCGATTGCGGGCTAGCGGAGCTCCAGAGGGTTGGCTTGAGGTTGCCTGAGGGCCTAGGCGAGCTCGGGGGTCCTATTTATAGCGCGAGTAGGTCGGTTCCGCGGCGGCCGGGGATAAGCTCGATGGTGAACCGCCGTTTTGTAGCCAGGGGGCGCGTGGCGATGGCTGGTGGGGTCTGGCAGGGTGAGGGGATGAGCTCGAGCTGTTCAGGGCGAGCTGGCGCGCGGCTGTGGCTCGGGCGGCGCCGTCCAGGGCAGGGGCCTGCTGTGGCCGGCCGCTAGCAGCCACGGCCGACCTGACGGCGGCGCTGTGGAGCTCCAGGAGCGGCTCTGCGGCGAGGGAGGAGTCGGGGCGTGTCGGCTGCGAGTGGGGAAGGGCCAGAACAAGCGCGGGGCGACCGCAGTGGGACGCGGCAACTTGGTGCCCGGGCGTGCAAAACGTGCGCTCTGGGCGCGCCCAGCGCACGCACGCGAGCTGTTCGGCAAAATGCCATGGCATGCCAGAGGGCTCCACATCATGTGAGGTTTGGCAGGTCTAGGTTATTGTTTGCAAGGAGGTTAGTGGACATGGTGGTTAGGCAAAGTAAGCAGGTCCAGTGTGCAAACTAAAAATTATGTCAAATCTGACCATGCACACAAGGTGCTTGACAGAATGCTAAGGGCATCTAGGCAACTCTTGGGGTGGCCAAAATCTCCAGATCCTAGTCTCTTTAGATGAAAAGGAGGATGGCAAGGTTAGTTTGGCAAAAACAGAAACTTGCTAGTGGAAGTTTTTGAGAGAACCATTTCTGGACAGAAAGAAAAGGCATAGTTTCATGGACCAAAAATACTCTCATGGGTGCATTCTCCTGAACTTAAGGGTTTTGTAGGGTGGACTATAAGCAAGAAGAAGAATCATGGGCAACAGAGCAATAAAAATTGGAGTTGCAGTAGAAAAGGCCAATCTGGTCCAGAGAGCAAAAGAGGATGTTTTGCTCAAATTTTCCATAGAACACCAGTGGGTTTTTTGCATATAGTTGAATTATATACTCCTACTAACATCTCCAAGTTTTGGTGGAAATTTTAAAGAAATATTTAAATAGGTTGTAGTGCAATTCACAATCTGGACCAGATTTGAAAACCTGGGGTAAAGCTCAAAATTCACAATTTATTAAGAGAGGTTTTTGCATAAAAGTGATTTAGGAACACCAAATGTCATCCCCAAATTTTGGTGAAATTTTTAAATGAATCTATAAAAGGGTTGTAGTGCAAAGGAGCCTCTAAAACTTATAAAAATCATTTCAAAAGAAATAAGGCTCAGAAAAAATAATAATTATATAAATAATTCCACTGATAAAATAAATGTTTTCTTGAGAGGGTATACAAGTCCAATAATATTTTTTGGAAAGTTCTCACTTGGGGGAAAACTCCACAATACCCAAGAAAAGGGAGGTTCTGCAACCAAAAGATAAATCCCGGAAATAAAAATTAAATTTCCTGGCAAAATTTTAATTAATAAAACAAGGTCAAAATTTTGGGGTGTTACAACACTACCCCCCTTAAGAAAAATCTCGTCCTCCAGATTTGCTAAGGGACGGTTTGAAAATATTACTGTGGGTGTCGCCGGGGTTGGTTTTTGGTAGCTACGCCCGGAATTAAAAATGCAATCATACACCAACATACTTATGCATGGCTACTATTTAAAATAGGGGCGCACAAGCAAATAGCATTAAATTACAGCGATACAGGATCACACAGTTACAGGGCGTGGACATACTAAGACTCGGTACTACTCGAGCGACTTAGTCTACTTCGTTCATATCTAGGCGGGCATGCCTTGTGGACGTCGAGGCTTCTCCACGGGTTTCACCGTCGGGATTAGCTGGAGGGGGTTGAGGGGCTGCAGAGTCGGGGTAGCGATGATGACCCTCGCGGGGGTTGTTGGCCACAATCCCGTTGGAGCGTGTTCCCAAAAGGCGACGAAGCACTTATGGGGACATCAAAGTATTTTGGTCGATGGCTGGGGCTGTCCTCAGGGACTCGATCGGTTGTCCGAACAGCATGACTGGGTTGTCGGCGTCGGGCTCATCTTCTCTTCTCACCGGGGCTCGGCGAATCAGTTCTCCACGAGCTGCGATCAGATCAAGGGTGATTTGATCGAACAGTCCCTCTAGTGCACTTACATAGCGCACCAGATGCAACAATGCAGGATCCGTCTCGTGATCTCCGTTGGCAACCTGGGGTGGCCTACCATAGCCGTCATGGCTGGGGTAGTAGTAGAACGAGCGACAGTTAACTCTGGGCGACAAGTGCCGGAGTTGAACTATAGCCTCTCGGGCAGCTAGTTGGATGGCTTGTGGCTCAAAGGAAGTTGTCCTTCCGGTGAACCTGTAGGGGCATTTTGGAGATAGACCCCTACCATAGATGTGCACTGTGGCCCAGAATTGACGGCTCTCACCGCTCATGGGTCCTTGATACACAACATACTCCGGGGGCTCTTCTAATGCAAAGGCACGGCGGGTGAGGTTTGCTAGCACGGTCACAAAACCTCCAAGGTTGTTTGCTGTGGTTTCATTGTGCACGACGGGGCCAGGCATTATAGCTTGGTTTGGGAAAGAGGGTGTGTTGTGCTGTGTTGAGGTTAGCGTGCCCTTTTTATAGAAAAAGGGGGATGGAGTCTTCCTTCGCACGCTTGCGAATGAGACAATTTAGGCGTCGGTCACTGGCGCGTGATCAACAGGCTAGGCTGATAGGTTGGGCACCGACTGCCAAAAGGTGTCGGGTCACTGTGGGGCTATCTTACGCGAGAAGCTTGGCCGGGGCTAGGTTATGGTCTGGTGGGCTGGTTAACCTAGGTTTATTGACCTGGCTAAGATAGGATTAGCCAATAGTCAGCCTGGCTCTGATACCAAGTTTGTCAGGACCGGATTTTCGGGATATCAATTTCCCAGAAAATGGCCCTTGCGCTCACCAGCCCCAGGATTACTGTTAGCTGATGAGGCACCAACTTGATACAGAAACTCCAAGGAAAATACATAATATGTAGTACAAGACCATTCTGGCCTATGAGTACAACAACTGGTTTCTAGTGGTTGATGGCGGAAGCGGTTTGTGGTTCATCAGTGGCCATGGGACTCCATTTCCCACAGGAACAGCTGACCAGGTTAACTCCTATCTTCGCGAGGCTGTTGTCATCATTGCGTGGGTTCCGGGGCTGACATCACAACACTCCTCTCCAAGCAAGAAATCTGGCCAAGACAATAGCCAGGGACAAGCCAGTGAGTACTATGAATGTACTCGCAAACATTATGAACACAGGTATAATATAACAAACGATAATCATGCTCTGAAATATTCTATGATCACAACGCCAGTCATGAAATCAAAACCCATGTTGCACGCAAGCAGGTTGTTCATATAAAACATGAATATGTAATCCGAGAATAGAAATAAAAATGCACCGATCGGGTGTCTGAAGCGACGCCTCGAAAGGACGACAATAGAAAGCGTGCCTCAGTCGGGCGTCTGAGCGACACCACATAAAGGGCTTATAAAGTAAAATAAGTAACAAGCATGCCATAGTCGGGCGTCTGTGCGACACCACATAAAGGGCTTATAAGGTAAACAAATAACAAGCATGCCACAGTCGGCCGTCTGAGGGACACCACATAAAGGGCTTAAGTAAACAAATAACAAGCATGCCACAGTCGGGCGTCTGAGCGACACCACATAAAGGGCTTATAAAGTAAACAAATAACAAGCATGCCACAGTCGGGCGTCTGAGCGACACCACATAAAGGGCTTATAAATAAGGGGAATAACAAGCATGCCTCGGTCGTGCGTCTCGGCGACACCACATAAAGGGCTTATAAATAAAAGGAATAACAAGCATGCCACAGTCGGGCATCTTAGCGACACCACATAAAGGGCTTATAAATAAAAGGATCATAGTGAATATCCAGGAGGTAGAACCGTCCCAGGGATACTCGATAATTCAAATAATATAATGGGTTAGTCCATAATAATAATAATCACAGTCATCACAAGTCACAAGTCATGATCCAAGTTCTGGTTTAACAGTTTTCTCCTCCAAAGACCGACACTAAGACCGACACTTTACCCATCTCAGACTATAGTCCTTACCCATGGACACGGCTATTCGAATAGATTTAACCTCTGCAGAGGGTGTACTCTTTACCCACGAGTAACGAATTCCTTTAGTCCATCGGGACTAATTCCGTCCACGGTCTTTCAATTGAAAACACACCTGACCGCACACACCAGCCTAACTTACCGGTGTCTGGAATCACCCACGACACCTGTTAAGCAAAACTCTGAGTGGGGAGGCTACAACCTCGCGTAGCATGGGATCAAATTCATATCGCGCGCTCTAAGGGGTGCCCCCCTCTCGGTCCCAACCGGAAACACCCATGCCCCCGGACCAGGTGGCATGCCTACCGGATGCAGCCGGTATCTTCCATCATGGCCTCTCTGTACGGTGTGTGCTAGGAAAGGGGTTGACAACTTACTGAGCCGTACCCTACCTATGGCAGGGACAAGTGGTAGTACGAAACAAGTATGGGGGTTACTGGAACAAGACTCGATCTATGGTCGACTCAAGAGGTTTAAGTATCCCCTGCATGATTAGCATAGCAAATATATTTCAACCAACAGACAGAATCACCACTCATCATACCTCATCATGCCATACCGGACACAACCGTCTTGACGAGGAACTAGAGACAAGCTCGTGTCTACCCAAGACAGAGACTTTCCCGGCTTCCTTCCGGTAGGCATGAAAGGCATACGAAAATGATTACTATCACAAGCATATCCATCTCTAACAGCAAAGAATCTTCATTATGCACTCATGCGTATGATTGTATCGTCACATAAAATAACGAATGCTCCATGTCAAGGTGGTGTTGTAACCGTATCAAACAACACACAAAAATATTATGCCAGGGTTCAGAATGCTTGCCTTCAAGTTGTGGAGAGGCAGGGTGCATTCCAGAACTTTTGAAAGTTTTCTCCTCTCTCCAAAAATCCTATTTTTGAAAATATTCAAATTAACACATAGTTTCAAAACAGTACAAAAAGTTGTCTGATTTTTTTTCAAATAAATATGAAAATAAACTAGATGAAATTTGAGAGAGGTAGGAAAAAGAATCAACTCATTTGGAGTTTTATTTAAAAAGTTATAGCCAGTCAAATTTTAGTCAACTTTCTGTTAAAAAAATAAAAGAAACAGAAAAGAAAAACAGTTCGAGGGAAAAACGTACTCTGCGCTTTACGTGTCCACTTAGCCAGCATGGACCGGCTCGGGGTCGCTGACAGTGGGTCCAGGGGGCCCACTGGTCAGGTTTGACCGGTCGCCCCGCCTCCTTCCTCCTCTGGCCGAACAGAGGCGGGGCTCCGGCGATCAACGCCGGCGAACGGCGGCTCCTCGCGGGGTTCTGAGGGCGGGGATGGATCCGCCAGGCCAGGGTGGTCCTCCCGGTGGTCGAGGAGGTGGCGGGGATGGAGGGAGTCGCCGGCGGCGAGCTCCGCGGCGGACGGCAGCTTCGGGTGAGTTTGGGGGTTCGTGCTACGACGGTTCCCGAGCGAATTTGAGGTGTTGGGTGGCTCCGCGAGATCGAGGGGAAGGGGATGGTGGCACTGGTTAGACGGGGGAGGCTCTGGTTGCGACGAGCGGAGCCGGGGAGTGGCGGCGGCCGAACCTGCCGGAGATGGGGAAGACGGCCTTCCTCCGTCGATTGCGGGCTAGGGGAGCTCCAGAGGGTTGGCTTGAGGTTGCCTGAGGGCCTAGGCGAGCTCGGAGGTCCTATTTATAGCGCGAGTAGGTCAGTTCCACGGAGGCCGGGGATAAGCTCGACGACGAACCGCCGTTCTGTAGCCAGGGGGCGCGTGGCGATGGCTGGCGGGGTCTGGCAGGGTGAGGTGATGAGCTCGAGCTGTTCAGGGCGAGCTGGCGCGCGGCTGTGGCTCGGGCGGCGCCGTCCAGGGTAGGGGCCTGCTGTGGCCGGCCGCTAGCGGCCACGGCCGACCTGACGGCGGTGCTGTGGAGCTCCAGGAGCGGCTCTGCGGCGAGGGAGGAGTCGGGGCGTGTCGGCTGCGAGTGGGGAAGGGCCAGAACAAGCGCGGGGCGACGGCAGTGGGACGCGGTGACTCGGTGCGCGCGCGTGCAAAACGTGCGCTCTGGGCGCGCCCAGCGCACGCAGGCGAGCTGTTCGGCAAAATGCCATGGCATGCCAGAGGGCTCCACATCATGTGAGGTTTGGCAGGTCTAGGTTATTGTTTGCAAGGAGGTTAGTGGACATGGTGGTTAGGCAAAGTAAGCAGGTCCAGTGTGCAAACTAAAAATTATGTCAAATCTGACCATGCACACAAGTTGCTTGACAGAATGCTAAGGGCTTCTAGGCAACTCTTGGGGTGGCCAAAATCTCCAGATCCTAGTCTCTTTAGATGAAAAGGAGGATGGCAAGGTTAGTTTGGCAAAAACAGAAACTTGCTAGTGGAAGTTTTTGAGAGAACCATTTCTGGACAGAAAGAAAAGGCATAGTTTCATGGACCAAAAATACTCTCATGGGTGCATTCTCCTGAACTTAAGGGTTTTGTAGGGTGGACTATAAGCAAGAAGAAGAATCATGGGCAACAGAGCAATAAAAATTGGAGTTGCAGTAGAAAAGGCCAATCTGGTCCAGAGAGCAAAAGAGGATGTTTTGCTCAAATTTTCCATAGAACACCAGTGGGTTTTTTGCATATAGTTGAATTATATACTGCTACTAACATCTCCAAGTTTTGTTGGAAATTTTAAAGAAATATTTAGATAGGTTGTAGTGCAATTCACAATCTAGACCAGATTTGAAATCCTGGGGTAAAGCTCAAAATTCACAATTTATTAAGAGAGGTTTTTGCATAAAAGTGATTTAGGAACACCAAATGTCATCCCCAAATTTTGGTGAAATTTTTAAATGAATCTATAAAAGGGTTGTAGTGCAAAGGAGCCTCTAAAACTTATAAAAATCATTTCAAAAGAAATAAGGCTCAGAAAAAATAATAATTATATAAATAATTCCACTGATAAAAGAAATGTTTTCTTGAGAGGGTATACAAGTCCAATAATATTTTTTGTAAAGTTCTCACTTGGGGGAAGAACTCCACAATATCCAAGAAAAGGGAGGTTCTGCAACCAAAAGATAAATCCCGAAAATAAAAATTAAATTTCCTGGCAAAATTTTAATTAATAAAACAAGGTCAAAATTTTGGGGGTTACAACCCACATATCAAATTATCAAAGTAACGAACGCGAATCATATGAGCGTGATGAAAACTAGCTTGCCGATAATTCCCATGTGTCCTCGGGGGTGCTTTTCTCTGTATAAGAAATTGTCCAGGCTTGTCGTTTGCTACAAAAAGGATTGGGCCACCTTGCTGCACCTTATTTACTTTCATTGCTTGTTACCCGTTACAAATTATCTTATCACAAAAATATCTGTTACCTATAATTTCAGTGCTTGCAGAGAATACCTTACTAAAAACCGCTTGTCATTTCCTTCAGCTCCTCGTTGGGTTCGACACTCTTACTTATCGAAAGGACTACGATAGATCCCCTACACTTGTGGGTCATCACCATACTCAAAAGATAAAAGTGAAGTGCAATGAGCATTCTATAAATCAACCATGGACTATCTCATACCAGCATGGTGCATAAAAGAAAAGTGAAAACTAAATGCAAAAGACGCTCCAAGATTTACACATATCGCATGAAGGAAACGAATCCGAAAACATACCGATACTTGTTGAAGAAAGAGGGGATGCCTTCCGGGGCATCCCCAAGCTTAGATGCTTGAGTCTCCTTGAATATTTACTTGGGGTGCCTTGGGCATCCCCAAGCTCGAGCTCTTGCCTCTCTTCCTTTTCCTCATATCGAGACCTCCTCGATCAAACACTTCATCCACACAAAACTTCAACAGAAAACTCGGTAAGATTCATTAGTATAATAAAGCAAATCACTAATCTAAGTACTGTTGAAAACCAATTCATATTTTGTTTTTGCATTATAGCTACTGTAATATAACTTTTCCATGGCTTAATCCACTGATAGAAATTGATAGTTTCATCAAAACAAGCAAACTATGCATCAAAAACGGAATCTGTCAAAAACAGAACAGTCTGTAGCAATCTGAACATTCACCATAATTATGGTAACCCAAAATTTCTACCAAAATTGGAAAACATAAATAATTTGTATAGAAAGACAGTGCAAAAAGAATCAGAACCGTTTGATGTTCTAGTAAAAAATGTAAAATCGTGCACTACAGCCAAAGTTTCTGTCCTACACCGCACAAACCAACAAGTATTGTAAACATCCTAAAGGCAAACCTTGGCACATTATTTTTTTAATACAATGGAATTGTACAAGGGGATAATTATTTTTGATAAAAAAATTCTGTAATTAAGATCCACAAAGTTTCCGTGAGCATGAACAAAGTTCAAGGAGCTCCCCCACTTCAACAATGCTTGTCTTTCTCACTTTCACTTTCCTTTTTGAAAAGTTTTGGGTTCCCCTCTTTGTTTTTTTGTTTTTAGACTATATCAAATCACACAACAGAAATAAATGACTCTCTAAAACTTCCGGGTTGTCTCCCTGGCAGCGCTTTCTTTAAAGCCATTAAGCTAGGCATATAGTGCTCAAGTAATGGATCCCCTCGGATCCCAAGGTATATCAAAGCCAATTTTAATTAACAATGATTTGTAATTTAGTAGTGAGTACAAAGTAACATATATCAAGAAATAACAAAGTCTAACTCTCTTCCTATGCATCGGCATGTCATAAAAGAACAATTCATGCACAACAAGTAAAGGCCAATGCATAGTATAAGCAGTTTCTTGCAATTCTATCGTGTTGGAAACATAGGGAGGTGGAGATATAGTTCCTCTCTCATAATAATTGCAAGTAGGAGCAGCAAGCACATGCATATTATATCTATCAAAATCATCATGTGTAGTAGCAAAACGCAACCCATCAGTATAATCCTTAATAAGCACACACTTCTCCGATATAGTGTAGTAGGGAGAATTCAAGAAGATAATAGGACTATCATGCATGGGTGCAATAGCAACAATTTCATGTTTAACATAAGGAACTATAGCAAGTTCATCTCCATAAGCATAATTCATATTGGCATCTTGGCCACAAGCATAGCAAGCATCATCAAAAAGGGATATTTCAAGAGAATCAACGGGATCATAACAATCATCATAGCAATCATCTTTCGGTAAGCACGAAGGGAAATTAAACAATGTATGAGTTGAAGAGTTACTCTCATTAAAAGGTGGGCACGGGTAGCTAATCCGCTCTTCCTCCTTTTGTTCTTTGCTCTCCTCATCATCTTTTTCATCCAATGAGCTCACAGTTTCATCAATTTCTTCTTCCATAAACTCCTGCAAAATATTAGTCTCTTCTTGGACAGCGGAGGAATTCTTAGTATATGGTTTAACATAGGCATTAGAAGCATAATTATAATAACAATATTTAAGTATGGCAAAAATTTCAGATTTGTAAATAGTAGCATCATACTTTTCAATCAAAGAAGCAATTTCATAAGCACCCTTAAAAGCAACAAATTCTTCAATTTGTTGAACATCATAGTAATTATAAACACCCTTAGCATACGAAGATACGATCCCATTATCAATAAACTCACATTGGTAGGGAAGGTGTTTCTTAGGGTTTTCAGAACAACAAGGAGCATCATATATTTCACATAAATTCTAAGCATAGCACTGCAAACGATGAATTTGATCCGGTAAAAGTTTCCCTCTTTCAGATATGCGGTGTCGCACATAACAAGCATGCTCATCTAAAGATTTTCCCTCAACTAAGCTAGTTGGGGTTTTAGCACGAGCACAAAGGGATCGGAGATGATCCAAGTAAAAACCTTCAGGAGTGTGATAGATTTTGAGTGGTTCTTCGACCATTGGTTCAGTAGGTACAACTATTTTTTTTGGGTATTTTGCGTTTCCTACCCATAACTAAAGATAGAAAACAACTAAGAACAGCAAATAAAAATTACTTAGTGATAAAGCAAACAAGCACACACGAGAATATTCACCCCACGCTATGACTCCCCAGCAACGGCGCCAGAAAAAGGTCTTGATAACCCACAAGTGTAGGAGATCAATTGTAGCCTCTTTTGATAAGTAAGAGTGTCGAACCCAACAAGGAGCTAAAGGTAGAACAAATATTCCCTCAAGTTCTATCGACCACCGATACAACTCTACGCACGCTTACCGTTCGCTTTACCTAGAACAAGTATGAAACTAGAAGTACTTTGTAGGTGTTGTTGGATAGGTTTGCAAGATAATAAAGAGCACGTAAATATAAACTAGGAGCTATTTAGATAAAGAAGCAATAAAGTAAATATAGCGAGTGTGGAAAAGTGGTGGTAGGAGTTGTGGAATTGTCCCTAAGCAATTGACTACTTTACTAGACCAATAGCAAGTTTTATGTGGGAGAGGCATAAGCTAACATACTTTCTCTTCTTGTATCATATGCACTTATGATTGGAACTCTAGCAAGCATCCGCAACTACTAAAGATCATTAAGGTAAAACCCAACCATAGCATTAACATATCAAGTCCCCCTTTATCCCATACGCCACAACCCCCTTACTCGGGTTTATGCTTCTGTCACTCAAGCAACCCACTATAAGCGAATCATGAACGTATTGCAACACCCTACAGTGGGAATCCCTCATGCTTGCGCGACACAGAGGGCACAATAGGAAAGCAACATAACCACAAGCAAATTAAACCAATCATAGCAATTCATCAATCACCGATAGGACAACGAAAATCTACTCAGACATCATAGGATGGCAACACATAATTGGATAATAATATGAAGCATAAAGCACCATGTTCAAGTAGAGGGTACAGCGGGTTGTGGGAGAGTGGACCGCTGAATATAGATGGGGGAAGGTGATGGATATTGTTGTGAAGATGGCAGAGGTGTTGGTGTAGATCGCGGTGATGATGATGGCCCCCGGCGGCGTTCCGGTGCCATCGGAAGCAAGGGGGAGAGAGCCCCCTTCTTCTTCTTCTTCTTCCTTGACCTTCTCCCTAGATGGGAGAA